>NC_025699.1:4144606-4200879 GCF_000633955.1 Camelina sativa | reverse complement strand
TTCCAAAAACGGATGCCCGTGCGCCAACCGTTTCCCCAAACCCTCCTCCTGCAATCCGAAACCCGAAATGTTATCTATGAAAGACATGAAGAAGGATGATTTTTATTAATATAGAACCGAACCTGAGCTATGGTGGCAACTCGGTCAGCCATTGAACCATAGGCATGAGACAAATGCTTTGCAGCAGCTGTGTCCATTGCTCCAGGAACCACTTTACCACCGTAGGTTTTCTTCATTCGCACGTATTGCTGTGCAAGAGTTGTGAAGGAAGATGGTTCCCATCCATAAGAACCCAGGAGCTGTAGTTTCTGCGTTACACATTCATTGGTTGGACTTAGCTTTCCCGATTTGATTGCTGCATCAACTGCATCTTCCGCCATGCTGAAAACAAATTACCGATGAGCAATAATAATAACGCAACTTTAACAACATTCTGCCTATTGATTTTTATAATGCCCTCACCTTCGGTAAGTTGTCCATTTTCCACCCGTGATTGTAACCAGACCAGGAGATTCCTCAAAGACAACATGGTCTCTGGAGATGCTCTCTGTGCTCTTGGCCGTTGGATCCATGGCCAATGGACGGATACCACTCCAAGCCGAAAGAACATCAGTACGTCGTACCTATTGAAAATTTATGATGGCTTATATCATCAACTGAACTGTTTAAGAGAGATATGGTCAAGAATCAAACTATTCATTGAAACTAGACATGCCTTAATGTTAAGATAGTCGCTGATTGCATCCAGTATAAATTGAATCTCATCTTCATGAGGTTCTGGAAGTGCAGTGATTGACGTGTTAGAGTCAGTGGTACCTGCTACTGTTCTTCCCAACCACGGTAACATAAATACAACACGACCATCCTTAGTTTTAGGGACTATCAAGCCCATCCCTTCTGGAGAATAGTAATCAGGCAGCACAATGTGTACACCGCTGCTTGGACATATCATTGGTTTTGTATCTTCATCAACCATTTTCCTAATGGAATCACAGAACGGTCCAGCCGCATTGACAACTACTTTTGCATAGCTGTCAAATTCTTGTCCTGCAAAAAATATAGCATCTCATCAAGAACTTACAAATTATGGCAGAGCAGAGGTAATAGTGAATTCACGAAATTGCTAGTAACCGTACCCGTGAGATTGTTACGAACTCGGGCACCAATGATTCTCTTAGTAGCATCATCTGTAATAAGCGAGACAACCTCGGCATGGTTGAGAACTGCCGCACCAGCTAACGCGGCAGTACATGCCAAACCCACATTCAGACGTGAATCATTCATTTGCCCATCGTAATACACAACAGTTCCCCTTAAATTCTTATCTTTCCCTTTCCTTGCAAGAGTAGGGAAGAGCTCAATAGACTCTTGTGCAGAGTAATATCTCGATAAATGCAATAAGCGTGGTCCTGCGACCAAGTCATACATTTTCAATCCCATCCAGAAGTAGATAACTTCGAACCAGTCAAAACAAGGTGTCATACAGGGCAGAGCATGACAGAGATGTGGCGCATTCTCAATGAGCTGCTTACGCTCTTCAAGCGCGTGAAATACAAGCTTCAGCTGTCCATAATCAAGATTGAAAACAGCTTTCTCCAAGTAACGAACACCTAATCAAGAAAAATTTAAACGAACACTGAATCAAACGGTTGCATTAAGTATATTAATGGACTAATCTTAACGCATACTCAATATACCAAAACAAGTGTCCGATTTAAGAAGGCTTCTTATCCGAATTCATTCAAAAAGGTACGATTTTTAATTCAAAAAGGTACGATTTTTTTTAATTACCTCCATGAATCAGCTTAGTTGATCGGGAAGAAGTACCGGAGGAGAAATCCTCGCGCTCTACAAGACCAACACGGAGACCACGTGTAGCAGCGTCGAGAGCGACACCAGAACCGGTGGCTCCACCGCCAATGACGAGAACATCGAGCGGATTAGAAGCGTTGGCTGCAATCAGAGCAGACTCTTGAGCAGATCGAGACGGTACGGTAGCGGCGGGATCACCAATCATACGCCGCAAAGAATCTAGAACCGGACCACCGCCTCTGTCGCTGGAGACAACCGATGGAGAAAGGTAGACAGCGGCGCCACCGGAAGCAGCAGCAGCAATTACGGCTGCTCCGGCGGCTAAACGGCGAAAAGAAGCGACAGACATGGGAATATGTGGAGAGATCAAAGAGTATGGGTGAAGAAGAGGATTGCGTTGGGAAGCGAAGCGATCATGGGAAGAAGAAGATGAAGAAGAAGAAGGAGGAAGATGAAGAAAATGATTACGAATGATATATGGATTTATCAAAGATTGGAAACTGAATCTACTGTAATGGAAACTAATTTGTTAAATTACGGTTTCACCCTTGTTAACTTACCATACATAGAGGGTGAGTGGAATGGGGATGTTTTGGTCATTTTATATCAAAGTTTCCGAGTTCCGAGGAGTGTTTTGAGTGGCCTGCAAGAGTTTTCTTTTCTTTTTTTTTTTTAATTAGGCTTTTCAGTTATTTCATTGGCTGTTAAAACTGTTTTTTTATTAATTTGTCTGAGTGAGAGTAAATGTTTTAATGATCTTAAATTTTAAAATTTGACAATAGTCATCAGTGTATTTTAGAAGGATAAAAATTCATAAGAATTAAAAAAAAAGATGTAATTTAGTTTGGAATAATTCAACCAGTAAAAAAATAATATGGTACTACTAATTACTAAAAAATTTTAAAATTGACAATAGTCATCGGTGTATTTTAGAAGGATTAAAAAAATTCATGAGATTATTAAAATCTATGTAGATGTATAATTTAATTTTGGAATAATTCAACCAGTTAAAAAAAATGTATGGTACTAAATTACTAAAAAATGTAACCACGGAGCGTAATAATTAACAATGGAATCCATATCGAATAATGTGGGCTTCTTATGAGCCTAGTTTATTAAGCCCAGAGGGGAGGGGACCAGATGCGGATAAAATATTACAGGGGATAGTTATTTTTCCAGTCAGAAAATGTAATCTTGAACTAGTAAATGACATCATTAATTTTGTCCATCCTAATTGGAGTAAACGTTTTTGATGATGATTAGTTTATTTATAAGAGATTCTTTATTAGTTAATCATCATCTGAGGCCTGAGGGGATTCTCATATTTTGTATTTGTCTATCTGTCAGATTAATAATAAAAGCAGTGTTCAAGAAAGCGCTAGGCGGTATGTGGGCGGTAACCCAGCGCCTAGCGCCTAGAACGCCTAGTCGGAATTTTAGGCGTTTTAAGGCGGTTTAGGCGTTTACAATACGAACATTATATATATAATATTATATGTAAAATTATGTAAAAATATATGTTAGAAGAAATAAATAATAATAAATCATAAACTAAAATTAGTAAAAATATATTTATTTAATTTAGATTAATAACATATTAACATTTATATGAATATAAACTTAAAATTTTAAATATATGTAATTAAAAATAAAAAATATACAATAAAATAATATTATGTGATTTTAGGCGGTCTAAGCGGTCGTGTAGGCGTCTGCTGAGCGCCTAGCGCCTAGACGGCGCCTAGGCGACCGCCTAGACCGCTTTCTTGAACACTGAATAAAAGAGAGATTATACGGTGTCGTAATAGCCGCATCTTCTAATCACCCTTTTCAGATTATTATTATTGTTAAAGGATATAACTTAAATAGGAAACAAATAGAAAATAAGATAAAATACTAAAAAAGAGAAGTGACAGTTTGGGAGAATTTACCAGAGAGAAAGAGAGAGGATGAAGGCGATCTCAGAGTTCCATGCTTTAACGCCTCTTTTGTCTTCTTCTTCTTCTTCTTCTTCTTCTTCTTCTTCTTCACCTTAATTGTTATATTTTCTTCCTCCAATCGCGTCGTCACTTCTTATCTCACACTTCGCTCTCTCTCTTTCAGTAATTCATTCCTCCTCCTCCTACAACCCAATCAATGTCCCCTTTTATGGTCTCTCCTCTTCGTTTTGTCTCTTCTACCTAAACGAGACAAGCGAAACCACCATATCATTCTTCTTCGTCGACATTAGAAACATCGCGTGAGAGGTGACTTTTTTTTATCGCGATCGGGTTTCTTTTTATATATATAGAAATCGATGGGATTCTTCTTCTCCGATTTCGTAACACCGACACGATTTTTTTGATTTTGCAGGTGTTGATTGATTTTAGGTCTAATATAGATAAGATTTCGGATGAAAGGAAGAGATGGTTACTAATAGTTACATGGATACGAGATCAAATTTGACTAGTGTGAATCGAGGATCCAATGTGGATCTCGAGGATCGATTCCAGAGAGAGCTCGAATCTTTGCTCCAACAACATCGTAATCGCCAAACGTTTGGCCGTGAACGAGAACGAGAACGAGACATTGATGTTCACAGAAGCGGAAGCGCGCCTCCTACGGTGGAAGGTTTGTTAAGGGCTATGGATAATCACTACTTGAATAATAATAGCTCTGATCATAGAGATGTTAGGGGTATTAACAACAACAGTATTAGTACTAGCAATGGGGTTGAGCTTTTATCTGACGATGAGTTACGTTGGCACCCTGAGTATCTCTCCTATTACTATTCCAATGAGCATTCGAATCCGAGGTTACCGCCTCCTTTGTTGTCTAGAGAGGATTGGAGAGTTGCTCAGAGGTTTCACAATGGTGGTGACTCTGTGTTTGATCCTGTTGGGGAATGGAGGAAGAAGTCTGTTGAAGTCGATAACTCATCATCGCTTTTCACGGTTCAGCCAGGGGTTCCAGTTGAGCAGGCAGAGAATGATTTGATGGAACTCAGGAATGCTGTTGCCCAGGGCCGTTCTCAGAATGTGCAGCGGCTAGATCAAGGTAGAGATGACTTGATTGGATTATCCGGCGGTTATCCTGGGATTGGACCGAGAAGGAAGAGTTTTGCTGATATTCTTCAGGTAATGTCTATACATTGATGCTTATTCTGTTGAATATAAGTTGATCGCAAGGGTTCCTACTTCATTGTTTGTTTACTTTTACAGGAAGGAATTGAACGGGATGCAGCCTTAGGCAGCCAACTCTCACGGCCTGCAAGCTGCAACACTTTTCGGGACATGAAAGATTCTGCTGTTTTATCGAATTTCAGTGCGGGTGGATTCGACACCCCATTACCATTCCATGAATCGTTACATTCTACTGCCAAAAACAGTCCAAATACTATGCTTGGATCCACCATGAGTTCTCCGGTGCCAAGGAATAGAACTCCTGACTCACATCTAGTCGGGCGATCTCCGGCCTCTGGCCTTCCCCCTATTGGTACCAGGGTCGGTCCTGTCGAGAAGAAGAATACTTTTGGCACAGCCATCCAAAACTGTGAATCTTACACTGCTGCTGATGTTGCCGACGCATTGTCTAGGTTGAACATGTCAGAGATGAGTCAAGTTAAAGAAAACCATATGCAGTCACAGCTTCAAGTGGAATTGGAGAATCAATCTGATGTCATGCGTTACATACCCAACGGTCATAAGAAGGCTTTGCGGCAACAAAACATTGCTGCACCAGAATCCNCCAGTTGAGCAGGCAGAGAATGATTTGATGGAACTCAGGAATGCTGTTGCCCAGGGCCGTTCTCAGAATGTGCAGCGGCTAGATCAAGGTAGAGATGACTTGATTGGATTATCCGGCGGTTATCCTGGGATTGGACCGAGAAGGAAGAGTTTTGCTGATATTCTTCAGGTAATGTCTATACATTGATGCTTATTCTGTTGAATATAAGTTGATCGCAAGGGTTCCTACTTCATTGTTTGTTTACTTTTACAGGAAGGAATTGAACGGGATGCAGCCTTAGGCAGCCAACTCTCACGGCCTGCAAGCTGCAACACTTTTCGGGACATGAAAGATTCTGCTGTTTTATCGAATTTCAGTGCGGGTGGATTCGACAGCCCATTACCATTCCATGAATCGTTACATTCTACTGCCAAAAACAGTCCAAATACTATGCTTGGATCCACCATGAGTTCCCCGGTGCCAAGGAATAGAACTCCTGACTCACATCTAGTCGGGCGATCTCCGGCCTCTGGCCTTCCCCCTATTGGTACCAGGGTCGGTCCTGTCGAGAAGAAGAATACTTTTGGCACAGCCATCCAAAACTCTGAATCTTACTCTGCTGCTGATGTTGCCGACGCATTGTCTAGGTTGAACATGTCAGAGATGAGTCAAGTTAAAGAAAACCATATGCAGTCACAGCTTCAAGTGGAATTGGAGAATCAATCTGATGTCATGCGTTACATACCCAACGGTCATAAGAAGGCTTTGCGGCAACAAAATATTGCTACACCAGAATCAAAAGATCACTTGTTTTCTGCAAATTATGGTGGAATGAGTGGGTATGGAACTAGTCTTGGTGCTTCTCAGGTGGGTTCCCATGGACAAGTCAACATCCCTAAACGAACCTCCTCTTCAGCGAGTCTTTACTCAACTTCAGATCATTCTAGATTAGGAAGTCTGGGCTTATCTGATGTCAATAGTCGGAATGCAAATATTAATGGAACAGACTTCTCCACAGCTGGTGGTTATTTGGCAAAGAACAAGTTGAATTCATTAGCTGAGCACTATTCTGCTGAAGGTTTCTCACTCCTTCCTCTCTTTCTGTCTCTATGTCTTACTCTCACTCTTATACACACAAACAGAACACAGTAGTGCCTTAGATTGAACCATTTTTTTTTATTCCTTATGTTTCAGGCTCACATCTGAGTGGGGAAGGGGATAGACAAAACTTGAACAGATTGATAAATCAAGTTGCTTCTGAGCTTCACTCTCCAGTTATGGACCCACATTACAGCCAGTATCTGCATACGGCATCTTCTACTGCTGCCCCAACCGATCATTCTCTTATTAGAAACAATATTGGGACTTCAAACGGAGATACGGCTAATGAATACCTTGCGATGTTACTTGCTCAAAACAGGCAACAGCTGGGTAACCTCAATGCTGCAAATTCTAGATTCTTTGAGAGTCCTTCGTATGATCTTGGCAACATGTATCTAGGAAACCATTTGCCTTCTCCTGCCAAGAATTCAAGAAATTTCCAGAACATGCGTATGTCACAATCAGCCTCAATGATGAAAGTTCCTTTTGGAGGATCACAAGGATCATCCCATGTAGACATCGGCAGCACGACAGAAGCATCCTTACTAGAGGGGTTTAAGAACAACAAGACAAGGTCTTTAGAGCTCTCAGAAATAGTTGGTCATGTGATTGAGTTCAGGTATTTACCTTACCTTATCTAATATACATCATTCAAGGTTACGAGTTCACTTTTGTTTGGATTTCATACCATTTGCAGCATGGATCAGTACGGAAGTCGTTTCATTCAGCAAAAACTTGAGACGGCGACGGATGAGGAAAAGAATGCAATATTCCCTGAGATACTTCCTTATGGCCGCACTTTAATGACAGATGTCTTTGGAAATTACGTCATTCAAAAGGTACTAGCTGTAGCTTCTAAATCATTTCAATGCACATCGCTAGATGTGTCAGTTTTCTCATATGTTGTTCTGGTTTTGTTCTAGTTTTTTGAGCATGGTACAAACAGGCAGAGAAAAGAACTCGCTGAACAAGTTACGGGCCACGTTTTGGCTCTCTCACTACAAATGTATGGCTGCAGGGTTATCCAAAAGGTACCCAATCTAAAGACACTGTTTTGATCCTATTTATATTATTAGTGGTTATGATTCTACTGACATAGGTGTTTGACTTTTCTGAGCGCGTTAATAATGTGTTATCTTGTTTCTGCGATATGGAAACAGGCGTTAGAGGTGGTTGAATTGGAGCAGCAAGCTCAAATGGTGCAAGAGCTTGATGGGTCTGTCATGAAATGCGTTCATGACCAGAATGGTAACCATGTCATCCAGAAGTGTATAGAGCGTCTTCCTCAGGATTGGATACAGTTCATAATTTCCTCATTCTATGGAAAAGTCTTAGCTCTTTCAACACACCCATATGGATGCCGTGTAATCCAGGTTTGATATTATACATCTCACCCTATAGTTTCTTGATCATAGATCCAAGTTCCAATTTTTTCTTGTCCACTATTAATGATACTTGAAATCTACTTTTTATGAATCGCGTCAGAGGGTACTCGAGCATATTGATGACATAGAAACCCAACGGATCATAATGGAGGAAATCATGGATTCAGTCTGTACTCTAGCACAAGATCAGTACGGGAATTATGTTATTCAGGTAAGATTCTGAAGCTTGAATTACGTTTCTGCTTCATGAAAATGGACACACTGATAAAGATCAAACTTGTTTCCGGCTGTAGCATATCATACAACACGGTAAACCTCATGAACGGTCAGAAATTATCAATAAGCTTGCTGGACAGATTGTGAAGATGAGTCAGCAGAAGTTTGCTTCTAATGTTGTTGAAAAGTGCTTAACGTTTGGCGGTCCAGAGGAGCGTCAGGTTCTAGTGAATGAGATGCTTGGTTATACTGATGAAAACGAGCCTCTTCAGGTCTGCAATCTAACTCCCTCATGTCTTTGTGCAATGTCTCAAAAAAGGCCCACTAAACTTGGAACAATTTGCAGGCGATGATGAAGGACCCATTTGGGAACTACGTAGTGCAGAAGGTTCTTGAAACATGCGATGATCAAAGTCTTGCACTCATTCTTTCTCGCATCAAAGTTCACTTGAATGCCTTGAAGAGATACACATATGGGAAACACATCGTTGCCCGGGTTGAGAAACTTATCACTACTGGAGGTAAACATTTCTTCTCCCTGTACAAAACCACAGGTCATGACTCATGATCATGATCGTGAATCACTCTTCTTTTTTTCTGCAGAGAGGAGAATCGGGCTCTCAGCATCTCTAACTACAACCGCTACTCCTTAACCATCTTTGAGTAAAGTAAAACCTCAAGCTTCTTTATTTACAACACAACCAGAGAAAGAGGTACAAGTTGATGACCAAGAGCTATCTGTACAGCCTAACTAAGCAAAGCATCTCAAGATGGGTCCTGTTATATATATTTTGCAAATAATTTGTAAATAAAATAGAAGGTTTTAGATTTAAGTCAGTGAATAAATGTATTTTGGATCTCAACTGGCTTAAATTGAAAAATCTCCTTTTGGTTGTGTAAAAAAAGGTGAAGCCTTGCTGTTTTATTATGTAAAGCAATGGCTTATTCTTAGGTCTTACTCTTCTACATGCATTACTATGTAAATATCTTGCGGCTTTGCTCCCCAAGAATTGCTATATTTCTTGTTTTACAGCACTTAAGTCGTAAATTGAACGTTTTTTACACCCACCGAAATGTTGCAGATACTGAATTCGTTAAACAGTTTGAAAACACATGACTCGAATAATTTCTCTATTTTCTTTTCTTCCATGACTCGTCAATATTCATTTTTACCAAACCCATCAAAGACGATTTCAACATCTGTACGAAAACTATGTAATGTCTTAACCAACACTATCTCATACAAGTGAAGTGAACCTGCTTCTTCATCCTAGAGTCGATAATGTATGTGTAATGATCTTATTTCCAAATGATATCACCCAAGAAGCGCAGAGCAGGGACACCCCTGATCTCCATATCTACCAGCGGAGCCTCCATCAGTGTCAAAGCAGAGAGTTCTGAATCCTCCCGAATCATATCAAGAGCACGCATTTGATCCTGCACGTTCATTTTTCACGATTTAAATGTGTGATGCTTTGAAATCACAGAACAAACACAAGAACAAAAGCATTTTGTAGTTTGAGGAGTATGCAAGAGCGATCTTTGGTTTAAAGAGACCACTAGTTCATGAGAAGTTTGTGTTTGTGTGTATACCTTTCTCTTAATTGCGCAAAATTTGCAGTCTGAGGAGGATGGTGGGAGAAGCTGATTAACAATGAGTCTTTTGACGGGAACACTTTCTTTCTTCAAGGATGCACTTAACCTAGAAGACTCGCTGACCGCCATTACCTTTTCGATAGAAACAAACAGTAAGAGCAACTTCAGACCAATGGATTTTATTCTTGAAGAAAGGAGGAAATCTAAAGAGATGCATGTGTAGACATTACCGTTGGGATAGTGACAATGACGAATTCTGTTGACTCTGTGTCACGGAAAAGCTCGCGAACTTTAACCATCCTTTCTCTTAGTTTTTCCAATTTGTCGGCCTGTCACATCCATAAAGAAAAATTAAATGAATAATAATAAACAGGAATACTATATCAGCCAATATGTACAAAGACTTACAGCATCAGGCTTGTTTCCTTCTTTCCCAAAGACTGATTTGATCGCTGAAGTAGCAGAGGTTATTTTCTGTCTAAGCTGAAGATGCAGAAAATGTATTTAAGAAGACAAACTCTGAGAAAGAGATTAACCCTTAAGTAAAAGAGACTAAAACATAAGAGTTAAAGAGGAAATGGTTTCCCACCTTCAAAATTTTACCAATGGACGCGTCCAAGAAATCAGGTAAAGAGAGTAGCCTTAGCGTATGACCCTGTAAGCAACAATAGACTCTGTCTTTAATATTTTACACTATAAAGGAAGGCAAATTTCAGTCCAGCTTGCTCACCGTTGGTGCGGTATCAAACACGATTCTGGTGAACATGTTATACTCAGGTGATTCCAAAAACTGAATGACCTGTGAATACCCTAAACAATCAGCAAGAGACAAGAAAACGACATATCAAGACAAAAAGATCAGAAAGAATGGCAGAATTACCTTAGAAATGGCAATGGCTTCATCCAATCCAGGAGGCGGTGTGTCGAGCAATTCTCCAAGCTTAAGCTCTCCCAACTTCATCAACCAAAAAACCGTATTCAGTATCATAAGCAGAACAGTAAGAGGCACTGACATCCATTTGAGACACCTAGATTAAGTATCAGAAACATTGAAGCTCACATGGCTAGCTACCACAGAGGAATACATCACGACTGGTAAGCCATTTACGAGCACTTAAACACACAATTTAGAAAACAACTACCACCTGAAAGTACACACACAATGCTAAAAAAATACCTGTTCAACAAGCATCCCAAGTCCCATACCATCCATAAAATCTTTCACCCCAGTTCCTCCATTCATCTGGGAGGCACTACGAAACTCTTCCCTGGCCTTCTCAGGGTTTATCTGTTGCAGAGCTAGAAATTAAAACTCAATTTGAGTGTAGGATCATCACCACATAAACCAAAAAAAAAGCCCCCAAACATAACTCCAAAAACATACTTCTAGAGCAAATAAAGGAGCTTCAGGTCCTTCAACAGGCACAAGCATTCCTCCAGTCAAATCCTACAAAATCAACAAAAACAGCAATCATATAAATCTTCATCAGACAAAGATTAAAAGCCTTCACTTATAGAAAACGATTGCCTCGTTTACCTGAGCAAAAGAATCACTCAAAGAATGAGCTGGATCTGTGGATACAACAAGAGTTGGGTGCCCATTGTTTGCAAACCTCACAGCTAAAGAAGCAGCACAACTAGTTTTGCCCACTCCTCCTTTCCCACCAAGCATGTAATACTTCCGTTTCGTACCGGAGACCATCTCATCGAACTCCGACACTGTCTCCGTTGGGCTAGCTACTGATTTCACTGAAACCCAGAAACCAAAATCAAAATCAACCCTTCGAATACTTCAATTTAATTCCATATTTTTCAAATCAGTAAAATAAAAAAAGGGAAACTTTATAAAAATCGAACCTTGGAGCGAGCTTCTCCGTCGATTATGTTTAACAGAGAGAGAAAGAATCACCGGCGAGAGAGTTGTTCGAGGCGAGAAAGAGATGAAATCAATCCCCGAGACGAGAGTTGTTGGTGAGAATCGAGATTTGCATATAGGAGATGATGAATACAATCGAGATGAAGAAGACAGAGTCGCCATTTTTTCGTATTGCTTTCTCTTCTTCTTCTTCTTCTTCTTCTTCTTCTTCTTGTAGGAACGCTAAATAAACAAAGAAGCGGTGCCCAGAAAAGTTTTCTTCTTCTTCGGACACACACAGAAGCAGATGGAAGAAGAAGATGGAATAACCGTTCGGTTTCAGCTCCCCGAACCGAACCGAATCATTAACCGAAATCCCAAAATTATTTTCCCAATCGGTTCACCACTCCTCACAAAATCGATACCAATAACCGGAAATCTCGGTTTACTCGGTTCGGTTTTTTCGGTTCTTGCCGAACGCGCAGAGCTAGAAAACTATTTATCGTGTTCTTTTTGCAGCCAATACTTTGATTGATTTAAATTTTAAGTCCCAAAAGTTTTCTTTTTTTAACATATACACCCTTTTCTTTTTTTGGTATCAGTCTCGTCCCTTTATGTTTAGTCAAGCAATAAGATAAAGATAAACGTACGTTTTTAACTGTATATAAAGTCAAGCTTCTATTTATTTGGGGGTAACACCCATTAAGACAGCATTTAGCATACAACGAAACATATTATAGGTGTATTTTATATGTAAGAATGTTGGATGGATCATCATCATCATCTGTCAAAACAGAGAGATTTTTTTTTAATTAACAGATTGGAATCGGAGCTCCGTTCCACTCCTTGAGACAATCCAACAAAGGATCAATAAGTTTTCCATCAGAAATCGCAGACAACACTTTATCAAACTCTTCTCCAGGTGACCTAACATTCTCTCCGGTTAGCAGCTCTGTCTTCAGCTCATCTCTCATGAACCGGTACAACGGATAAGACCGGCATTCTTTTATCCGGTTAGCTATACCCGAGGATCCTTCCTCGTACTCAACCCGAACACGTTCCACTTCTTTAGGGAGAAGCAATCTCAGCTCCGACTCAAAGGCTCCGATTTTTTGGAATACCGATGTCGCGGAATTGGCCTCGCGTTCTGGATCAGCTAAAGCGTGGTCTACAAGAATGTGTCTAAGTTTCTGCATCAGCGGGTAAGTGATGCTGCAGGGATCGTCTGCGTAGGAGAACACGTACTCTCGGTCAACCACTTGGAGGACATCACGTTCGGTGAACCTCGACGGATGTAGCTCACCGTTTGCACCAACGGTTAAGACCCGTTTCGACACCTGGCTCACCGCGGATTTAATCGCTTTCTTCAGATTCTCTTCTAGATGTCTTAGATCAACGGCTTGGCAAAGCGCGACTAAGTAAGTCGTCGACATTAGCTTGAGGATATCGACTGCTTCTGCGGTTTTACGGCTCGAGATCAGACCTAGGGAGTTAACGTCTTGGTTATGCTGCTCCGCGCTTTGGACATGGTTGGTCACGGGATTAGCCAAGAACTGAAGCTCAGAGCAATAAGAAGCCATGGCTATCTCCGCGCCTTTGAACCCGTAATCAAGACTAGGGTTTCTCCCACCGGATAGGTTAGAAGGCAAACCGTTGTTGTAGAAATCGTTGACCAGTTCAGAGAACTGTGCGAACATGAGTTTCCCTATTGAAGCAATGGCTAGACGAGAGTTATCCATGGCGACACCAATCGGTGTCCCTTGGAAATTCCCACCGTGCAAAGCTTTGTTCCTTGAAACATCGATCAAAGGGTTATCGTTAACTGAGTTTATCTCACGCTCAATCATCTTAGTCGCCGCTCTGATCACTTCGATCTGAGGCCCGAGCCATTGTGGCGAAGTACGTAATGCATACCTGCAAATAAACAGAGAACGCTACTCAGCTATATATAACCACACGCGCACAATATAAGTTTACTTGAGAGGCAAGAAACGTTACCGATCTTGTTTAGGTTTTTGAAGAGGATCCATCTCGTGAAGAAGTTGAGCTTCCTTAACGTAAGAGCTTCCGTATAATATATGTTCCATAATTGCGGCGGCTTCGATCTGACCAGGATGGTGCTTCAGTTTATGCGTCAAGTGATCGGTGAACTCCGGTTTCCCCTGCATAACCTCAGCAAACATCGCAGACATAACTTCCGACAAAACCGCCAAAATATTTGCCTCGAACAGAACCGTCGAGGCCAAACCCGATCCAACCGCTGTCCCGTTCACAAGTGCTAGTCCTTCCTTAGGCTGCAGCTCGAAGAAGGACGATACTCCGGCAAGCTTAAAGGCCTCAGAGGCAGTGAGAGTCTCACCGGAAGGACCCACGGCTTTCGAGTTAGGACGGCCGGTGAGGAGTCCGGCGATGTAAGAGAGCGGGACAAGGTCGCCGGAAGCGGTGATGGTGCCACGGAGAGGGAGGCAGGGAGTGATTTCGTGGTTGAGAAGCTTAGTAATGGCTTCAAGAATCTCGAAGCGTATCCCTGAGTAGCCTTGGAGGAGAGTGTTGACACGGACGAGCATTGCTGCTCTTGTCGTCGGCTTGGGTAACGTGTGTGACGTGTCTCCGGTGCCGGTGCCAAATATTCCGGCGTTTAAGAACCTGCTCGAGTCATTAATTGCAAGTTACCGTTAATTGCGTCCGTCACAAATATTAATTGCTCAAAATTTTATCTTATGTTGGTAGAATAAATTAAAGTTTGGTGTATGAAGAAATGAGAGGCATGTAATCATTAGCGTCCACGACTGTTATGTGTAACTTAACTTCACCTAATTATTATTGCCAAATACCAACTTATTCAGCTAATTAGTACTGAGAAAACAAATTATTCACCTAAATATTAGGTAAAACCGAATAATACCAAAGAGAAGGGTGAAGTCAACTAAAAAAATGCCAAAATTAAGGAAAACTAGGCAAAAGAGAGATGATCACCAAGAACATACATTTAACCTGTCTCACGGTATTTACACATACCGGATTCAAATCTTCTTTTCTCCTACTCTAAAATTAATTCACTAGCTAAAAAAGTTAAAACCATTTAATTTCGGTTTTCAATAAATACATTAGTAATTATCATCATTGTCATTGTAATTAGTTACCCATTCTAAAAAATTTTCACTAGCTAGCTAGCAGCCCAGTCTAGAGAATTGTTCAACACATTTAATGTTGATATAGTACAATATTAAAAGAAAGATAAAAATAGTAGTAACAAATTTATAGTTACCATATATGGTATTGACTAAAAAAATATAACTTACCTAATAAGCTCATTTTGAAGTGCACCGCCTTGTTTGGTTCTTCTATGGGAAGTTGCACCAAACCCAGTGGTGACTCCATAACTGTCGGTTCCTCGGTTCATGCTCTCCATCACCCAGTCGCTACTCGCCTTGACTCCGGCACGTGCCTCCTCCTCGTCTAGCAACGGCGGCGACTTGACCAATCGTCAACGTCTCTCCTCCTAACTTCACCACTCCTTTCCTGTAATCTTCCACCATTCGTTTCACCTCCTCCAAGTGGCTTCCTTTCAAAGCTTCAGCCGCTGCGTTCCAGTTCAACGGATCGCCGATGATGTGGTTGTTTTGATTGCATAGCTCCATGACGACCGCCGACTAGATTAAAGAAAACGGGGTTTTTGGATACGACCGACCGGTTTTAATTAATGACAATATGGTCGTCTTGATCTCTTTCTCTATATGTAGTAATGTTAATATAGGAAACAAATTAAAGCAATACAAATGTGTGTATGAATCTAGTTACACGTTGCGCTTACAAGGTACAATTACAATATATGAAAATTGTACTTTTGTTTGTGCTTAAACATATAAAAATTAAAAAGGGAGAAATTATTTATTCGAGTTGTGAATTAATAAAATTTCCCTGAGAAGAAAGGTAAGCGACATCGGAGGTTTTAAATAGAGGCATAAAAGAGTTGGTGAGAAACGGAGTCGGGTTAGTTGAAATGTGTCTAGAGCCGTCGGATGTCAATTGCAATATGGACGGACGTTTATTAACCCACGTGGCTTCCATGTTATATGAATATTCGTTTTTATATGTCGAGCTCGAGGGTCAGGTACTGCCAGAGATAGGGACATATGATGGTTTGGTCTTGTGTGAGCAAACACCACAAATCCAAATTTAACATATACTGTAGATATTATTTTTTATATATATATTAATTTCGTAAGTTAATAAGTTTTATTGCATGGAGCGGTTCTGACATGTTGTTTCGAAAAATATAGTAGTATTTCATTAATTGCTGCTCATACAGAATGCCAAATCTTATCCATATCGTATGTATTTTGATTGAGTGTCATTTATTATCAGGTCGGTATGTTTTTATCTATATTCTGAATACGTTAGGTTTGCACGGATCCATGGCTTGTACTATACTTTTTTTCCTTTTTTTTAGGTTGCGGATCCATAACCTAAAAAAACAGGTCGATTCATTTATCAAATTTCTGAATTGATTAATAAAAAAAAAGTTATCTTAAAAGTCTTCATTTAATTTCTTTTTCTTTCTTTTTTAAAAATATAAAAATTAAAATGGGTATAATTAACTCCACCTTAATCAGCTTTGGACTGAGAGCCTTCGTTGGTCGTACAGATTCAATTAAACAACACAATCCGAATCCAAAATATGGGGACAACACCCAAAACTACAAAGACATCCGGATCTTTAGCCTATATATAGTATAAAATACTACCATTGATTATAAAATACTACTATTGATTTTATGGGAATGGACGTTAAGTACGTATAATTTCTCTTATGGCTAGAGAGAAAAGCTTACCAAACAATTGATTGCGAGGAAACAAAAATACATAAAAGAATTTGATAATGGGTGGAGTTGGTAAGATTTGGGTAAAGTCTTTTCCGCTCCTCTTCACCAACCATAGTCATACCCTCTCACCAATCAATCCTTATGGTAGGATTGTGTGTATTATTTCAATCATGGAAAATTATAGTGTGTACATCTCTTAAACAACAAATGCAAGATAAAATCCAACCGTCTCGCATACTAATATCAAATAAAAAAAAGTAGTATAACCTGACTCTAAAACTGGTTTAGAGGTTGATGAAATAACTTCATTTGTTTCAGTCTGAAAAATGTTGTTATTACTATTCTCATATTTTGGTTTGTTTGCTCATCTCGAAAATACCTAGGCTTTTACCAAAAAAATTATAAAGAAGAATATTGTTTTTCAGATTTTTAAGGGGTTCAGTATATTTTCTTTAGATAACAACTAGCTCATATAATCGAAGAATTTCAATATACTGATCACTTTAAAAGCATACATAATACATTACAGAAAGATATTTACTTTGACAATCTTGAAAATAAATATTAAAATATTTGGTTGTCAAAATTATAAGATATTTATAATTCAGCTGCAGATTCCTTAGCAAAATTTGGTTGTCAAAATGTTGATTATTATGTTGAATCTGTCATAAAATCTTTCTGGCTTTTACAACCTCTCTGTAATGACTCAGTTTAAATCAATATATTTCCTTTTGAGTAAAAAAAAAAAATATTAAAATATATGTTAGATAATACGATCAAAATTGAGTGTATATGATGAAAGCACACTAGATACAAATTGGCATGTTTAAAATGTAAGAGTTCCTATAGCACTTGGCCCAACCTAAAGATATTTATGCAGCTTACAAGATATTCGTGTACTCAACAGCACATGTAACTTTTGTTTTCTTCTTCTATATACTCCATTGGAAATAATTGAACTAAGAATATATGTACTTTTTTAGTTTTTTCTCTAGCTAGAGTGGTTGATTTCACTTGGTTACATTATAATTACTTTGGTTATGTGTTAAACAAATCCAAATGTAAATTTGATACTGCACGTTTGTTAATAAATAACTTACGTTTTATAGACTTGTTTAAAAGACAATGACTACTTCTAAATCTGAAACTCTATAAAAGGAAACTTCAACTCTCAGAGGAAGTTCAATGATTCCAATCATTAGGTTTAAGTTCCAAATATTTGATGCTGCTTGGATATTTTATTAATTATAATCCGAATATTATATACTTCTGAAAATATAATCTTATCAATATTTAGATGCTGATGATGTATTGTCCACGGATAACATAAATTTTAAAGTAGTCATTTCTTTTAAACTTTCTTGGTAAACTGTAAATAACAAAGTAAAAAACGTATTATTTCCAATTCTCCTAATTAATTGTAATCACTTTTTACTTCAGAACCGATGAGTTCTTCTGTGTCATGTGTTGAGAAGTAAAAACCAATCCTTAAACCGGTCGGTGGCTTGATTAGCAGAGTTACAAAGGTCGGTGGCATGATGTTCGAAATGGTGAGATCAACAGGAAATACAGTCTCGTTAAGTCAACAATTTATGGTATCTTATGGAGAGATTTTGATACAAATCTACTGTAAATATCTTGTCTAAGTGTGGCCCGAGTCGTACTTCGGACCAAATTACTTTATAACCCCTTCAATTCCCAATCGAAACTGGAAGGCATGGCAGCTGAGTAGGAGCGAAGAGTCAGAAGACACTCAAGGGCTTTGTAGGTTCTTGAGATCTTCTTCTTTAGCATACCAAGCTGGTATGATCTTGGAAAGGTGAGGGTAAAGATCTTTATAAGAGTTTCTTATAGTTCCTTCCGCGACTCCAGTTGCCACCGATATATCTGCAGGTTCAAAATGTCAGATAGTTTGTGACTTCGTGTGATGTTAACTTGTTTACATTCACAAAGTGCGAATGGAACAGACCTCGGAGAGGCTTCTTCTCATCAGACAGCTGAGTTATAATGTATATTACTGCAGCTGCAATCGATATGGGACTCCTCCTGCAACAGGTTAAAAGCTCCTGTGTGAATGAATGGCTGTAAACCGATACATCCAGAAAACAAGCAATAAGACAACAATGGCTAGTGGTGTAACCTTATATCAAATTCCTCCGACTTCTGCACAGATTCTTGAGCCGCTTTCACGGTTTGGTTGGTCATACCAAGATTGGAGCAAAAACGTCTCTGCAAATATACCAGTCAGACTTGATAAAAATCGTGGATACGTGAACCAAGAAGCACTAATTTAAAGAGAACTGACCATAAAATCTCCGGCATGTATAGTACCCATTTCCACGGATTGTCCAGTTTCCAGCCCCAACTGTTTGACAATGTATTCTTTTGCACGACCAATCTCCTTCTTAGTAGCTCCATTGGCAACAGAGCATATTTCTACATAATATCAGCAAGGGTTAAAAAAAAGGCAGATGGTGAGATATAAAGACTCTAAAAATCTGTTTTTGTAGTACCCTTGACAGTTCGTGGCTTATCTTCTTGCCGGCAAGCAATGTATAAACAGGCAGCCAAAAGAGCATCCTGATTTCTTCCTCTGCTTGACTTTTGATCCTCTACCCTTTTATAAATCTCATTGGCTCGATCCTTCAATAGAAGATCAAAAACCACCAAAAAAAAACAATGGAATAAGGATAGAAACTCTATAAACATTGGCAAGCTACATACATTCCAAGAAACATCAGCAACTTTCAAAACAGAATGCATTTCAAGCAAAGCCTTTAGATTAGTTACTAGTAAGAGAAAAGAAAAAAAAGAGTACCTTGATGGTTGCCACAAGGCCCAACCTGGAGAAACACACAAGTTTTTATCAGATTAGTAATTTTGTCAATCAACCTAACTTACAGTGACAAAACACCTCACAATAACATTTCAGAACGTATTGAACCAAATCAAGTTTTTTTTCTTCATTTTCCTAAAAGCTAAAAGAAGATAGTTTCTATTTTTAGTTACATACATTTACTTAATTTACCCACTATAAGAATTCATCTAAATCGAGCTTCTCAATACTGAATTTTCAAAATTTCTAACCACAAGCAAAAATCATCGAATTCAACAGTTGAAATTGAGAAGCTTCCAGAAACTAAAACCCTAAAAATTTCGAGAAACAAACCCTACCTATCAGCCATAGTGGCGATCGTCTTAAAGGCAACAATAAGGCCACGATCAGGATTAGATCCACGATTCTGCCATCGACCAAGAGAAGAAGAGAGGAAATCGCCAGAGGAACCATTAGGTTTAGAAATGACAGTAGTGAGACCACCATCAGCTAAAAGAGGATTCGTAGGACCACCGACACGAACAGGATCATTATCACCTGACTCATTAGCGAAGGTACGCCACTCCGAAGTTTCATCGATTGAGTGAGATTCGAGCACGAGACCACACTCGGAACAAACTGTATCTCCGGCGGAATGGTCAAACACAACCTCCGTGTGCCTTTTACAGTCTGAACAAAACGCGTCACTCATCGATTCTCTTCTCTGCTCTGCTCAGAACTAAAAACCCTAAAACCCCTTTTTAGTAATTGGACTGTAATTACTAAAGATTGCCACTTTCGTCTTCTTCGTCGCGCCTTGAGCTTCTTCTTTACTTTACTTCTTCAACGATTTGTTTTGTTCTCTTTTCTCTCCCGAGAAGAATATTTAGAAAAAAAAATGCGATGTTACCGAACTCAGGAATATATCAACCGTCCACGTGTCTAGTAACGATCCAACGGCAGATATGACAACACAGACCAGATATAAGAAGATAACAGGCTTTAGAACAAATCTGGCCCAACATTTTGAAGCCCTAAATTGTTTTTTGGTCTGCCACCACTCCCTTTTTTCGCATTATGTCCATGCACACACACATACACATAGCACATGACACACCAAACACAGTACAACATACGACTTATAATATATATCGGATATCGAAAACAAACATATATATGAACATAACCAGGCAAATACCAATTAAACAAACACATATATTGTAAAACTTCTATTTAGGATCGGATAATCCGAATTGAAATGCATTGATTAATATATATGCTCTCACAATCGCAAGGTTATTATTATATACTAATAGTCTAATACTATGATTTGACTTTTATGAACTTTCTTAAACTAACCCTAAGAATTCAAGTTTTGTTTTCTTGCGAAATCTGCAATATAAAAGTAATTATTATAATTATGTGCTATTTAATTAATCGAATTTATATATACACAGCAACTCTAAATTGACGTGTGAACTAACCACATGTAAGCAAATGATTATCACAAGTGTATAATATGTAGTAGTATTAAACTTATGTACTATATTTTGATTTTGGTCGACATACCCATGCCCATGAGAGGATCTCTCTTCTTTCTTTTATAAAGTTGTTTTGTTTTGTTTCGTAGACTATAAATTAGTACTATTCAACAAAGAAAACACTTAGGCCTTGAATGTTTTGTAGATTTTGAGAGAGATTTTGGTTTTTGTTTTTCAAAATCTCATTTTTATACCAATCAAGATTTTAAAATTTTGGTTTTCCTAAAATTTAGGGAAACTATTTTGTTATAGTCTTCCATTCACGATTCTAGATTTTCAATTGTTCTATAATTTAAGAAATCTAGTTTTTGATTCTTTACGTTAATTTTTCTCAAAAACCAAAAACCTTTTTTTTGAGATTTTTCATTTAAAAAACTAATACCAAAATCTAAAACTAAAATCTAAAATCTAAAAACTAAAAACTAAATCCAAAAACTCAATTTAAAAGCAGTGTCCATTCATGGCCATATTAAAGAAAATTTCCGATCGATCACTGAATGCATTAGGACTTACTCATGAATTATGATCGTCTTAAAGTGGATATGGATAAATTCACAATTCCCGATAAAGCTAATTTAGTCGCGGTCTTCAATGATCATCTTTGCGTACTTATATTGCAGTTCTCATCGAATCAAATTTTCCTCTTAAACATTTTATAATTAATTGCTTCAACATAACCTAAAATTTACACGAGGCGATAATTTAATTAATAGTGGCAAAAACTTTGGTAAGATATTGGCATCACACCATATTCTATGTATACACAGACGTATTATTTGACAGTTATATATATATTTGTATACCCTTTTTAATCAAAGCCTCTTGCTAATTTTTTTTAGTATCGGTGAATTTTTTATCTTATATATGTATATGATGACCTTTACACCTTTTCGAACTTGGTCGTACGTCTAAAGTGGGTCGCAATACTTTATATCGACGTTTAGAATTTTCTACATAACTTAAACTGTACATGAATTTGTATTATACGATAGTAGATACTATCTTCCTAATATGTTGAAAAGATTAAGAATATCATATTCTTATTGGGAAAAATGTCATTTAAATCATGAACTTTCAAATTTTGGCCATTTAAACCATGAACTTTGTTGTAGGCCATTTAAAACATCAACTTTTGTTGATTAACTTTTTTAAACATGAAGTTTTGTTGACCAAGCCAAAAAAGACATGACGTTAAATCTGATAGTTGACCTACTAACAGACGTTACTTTGCCGTTAATCACACTGTTACTAACAAAATGACGTCGTTTTAATGGAAGTTTTAGTTCGAAAAAATATCATTTAAACCATGAAATTTTAAATATAGGCCATTTAAACCATGAACTTGTAAATGTATGTCATTTAAATCATGAACTTTCAAATTTCTATCACATAAATCATGAACTTGCCTTGGGCGTTAGGTGAAAACTAGACAACCTGAAAATTTTGGTTATCGAAGCAAACCGAAAAGAGAAAGCCTAACCGTTCGGCGCAATTGATTTGGATAACTGGATTGCGGTTTGGTAGGTTTATTAGAAACCGCAAAATTATTTAACCCTAACCGGCTAAACCGTTTAACCCTAGTTTAGTTTCTCTCTTCTTTCTTCGACTCTGCCTCATGATGTGATTCTGAAAAAGAGAATGAAGAACATCAATTCATCCTTCTTTTTTGTGTCTTTTTTTATTTGTTTTGAGTCTTTTTTATTTTTTAGGACACTACACTAGAGTTTGAAGGATTGATCATCTTGTTTTAGGACACTACACTAGAGTTTGAAGAATTGATCATTGTATTCATGTATTATGGTTTAAATGACATAAATTTGAAAGTTTATGGTTTAAATGATATACATTTATAAGTTCATGGTTAAAATGGCCTATATTAAAAAGTTCATGGTTTAAATGACATTTTTTCGAACTAAAACTTCCATCAAAACGACGTCGTTTTGTCAGTAACGGAGTGATTAACGGCAAAGTAACGTCTGTTAGTAGGTCAACTATCGGATTTAACGTCATGTCTTTTTTGGCTTGGTCAACGAAACTTCGTGTTTAAAAAAACTAATCAACAAAAGTTGATGTTTTAAATGGCCTACAACAAAGTTCATGGTTTAAATGGCCAAAATTTGAAAGTTCATGATTTAAATGACATTTTTCCCTATTCTTATTTGTTTTTGTCATTATTAAATAAGCTAGAATTTTCGTCCACCAACTTTTTCTTCACAAAATTTTATTTGACTATTTTTTCGCCCACTAACTGATTTTTTTTTTTTTTTTGGAATAAAAAATCCTTGGATAATTAGAAACTCCTTCGGATTATATTTTTTCATTACAAGAATTATGTCAAATATTAGTGCAACAGAAATTGGTACTTATTAGAATATGGCATGTTGTATGTATTTGACCGTTAAGAACGCCTCCATTAGGCTATTTGATCGTTTCTTCCTTTGTCCAATAATTTGGAATTCTTTATACTTATTTAGTCATCCCTATATGAGTAGATTGGTCTCATCATTTATTTGAATCTATAATTTAAAATCATCCATATAAACAAATCGTATGTTTCGATGGCCTTGTGCTATGACAACTTATTATTTTTTGGAAGTTTTTGAGTTTGAACCATAAACTAGTCTTGGGTCATGCAGTCTTTATTTTATACTCGGTTCAACCTAAAAAAAAAAAAAAAATTGTTAGTCTAAATTAAAAGATCACAATTAGCTGGACCTCAGATAATAAGACTCCAGCACGCCAGAAAGAAAACATTGAATTATAAATCAATATATGTGGCCAAATTACTTGATTTTTAACTTCAAAAACTGTTTCACTTTTCATGCTGATTTAGACATAAATTCCATTTAAGGAAGTTGAATATGTCACTGATAGGATGATTTCAACTAAGACGAGTATATATATTTATATAGTATTAATAATAAGTAAGTATTTATTAGTATTACCAAACATGATTTAAGGAAAAGGAATCTTGTGATGCAAGCGACATATATAAGCCTAAAGATGAATGATGGGTTTGGCCAAAGTCCCTTTCTCGTTCTCCCACACGTCTCCTCATTCCCATCTCAAAGACATCGCAAAGAATTAGTAGTATGTTCCTCTCCTCTGCTCCTATACAATACCAAGAAACGAGTCGCTCTCTCTCTCCTCTACTTTTCTCTTTCTCTCTTCCAAAGAATAGAATAGTATGCTAACGTCTCTCTCTCTAAATATATACTCTGATCAAACCTTACAACAATACCCTGAAAACGTCTCTCTCTCTCTCTCTCTCTCTCTCTCTCTCTCTCTCTCTCTCTCTCTCTCTCTCTTTCTCTCCCCTTACGTATTCAAGGAGATAGAAAAATTCTGTTTACAAAGAAAAAAGTTCACTATATCCCTCTGCATACGTCTCTCTTTCTATGTGTTCTTCACTTGAATAACAGTGAATGATGAGGCAGAATATGAAAAAAGTAGCACAGATCAAAGTAGACGAATCTACAAAGCTGTTTCCTTATGTCTTCGGGTTGAAAAGTTCTTGTGGGAATTGCTCAAAGAGATCGAAGCCTAAGCTTATCTATCTTCTTCTCTTCTCTCTTATCTCAAGTTGCTTCGTCTTTGCTCCTCAGCTCCTCTATTTCCCTTACCCCTCTTCTCTGTTTCTCATCGGTACGGTTCTTTTATCTTATACTACAAGTAAATCTTTCTTTTTTATTATTGTCCTAAACTTTTTTCACTTCGTATGTTTTTTGCAGATTCTTCAATCATAGAGATTGAAAATCGTGTTTCCGAAACCGATATAGAATCACCTAAGACGTCACAAAACGGTTAGTACCTAAACCTAATCCTCTGTTTCTTACTGTTCTTGAAGCATCGAGCAAGAGATACTCATTATTTCTTCTGTGGTATAATTATGCAGACGAGAGCATATCTTGTGACAGAAACGGGTATCGTTCAGACATCTGTTTCATGAAAGGCGATATCAGAACACACTCTCCTTCCTCCATCTTTCTCTACACCTCGAATGATCTCACCGACCACGTCTTGCAAGAAACAATCAAACCATACACCAGAAAGTGGGAAACTAGTATAATGGACACCATTGGTGAGCTGAAACTTATGTCAAAAGATGTGAAGGTTTCTGGCGACAAGCATAAATGCGAAGTGAACCATGACGTACCCGCCGTGATATTCTCTACCGGAGGGTATACCGGAAACCTCTACCATGAGTTCAACGACGGGCTTATTCCTTTGTATATAACATCTAAACCTTTCAACAAAAAGGTTGTCTTTGTGATTGCTGACTATCACAGGTGGTGGGAGATGAAGTATGGAGATGTTCTCTCTCAGCTCTCTGATTATCCTCTTATTGATTTCAACAAAGACAAGAGAACTCACTGTTTCAAGGAAGCTATTGTTGGTCTTAGAATCCATGGTGATTTAACCGTCGATCCTTCTCAGATGCAAGACGCTACAACAAACAACCATCAATGAGTTCAGAAATGTACTTGATCGAGCCTATAAGCCTCGAATCAACAGACTGGACAGGCAAGAGGAGCAACGGTTCCATGCGAGAGTAGCAAAGAGAAGAAAGGCTCATAGGCCAAAACTTGCATTGTTTTCAAGAACCGGGTCTCGAGGGATAACAAACGAGGCTCTCATGGTGAAGATGGCTCAGAGGATCGGGTTTGAAGTCGAGGTTTTGAGACCTGACAGAACAACGGAGCTGGCAAAGATTTACAGAGCGGTTAACTCAAGCAATGTCATGGTTGGGGTACATGGAGCAGCCATGACCCATTTTCTGTTCATGAAACCTGGAGGTGTCTTTATTCAAATCATTCCACTGGGAACAGATTGGGCAGCAGAGACATATTATCGAGAACCGGCAAAGAAGCTCGGTCTAGACTACATTGGTTATAAGATTCTTGCAAGAGAGAGCTCATTGTATGAAAGATATGATAAAAATGATCCAATTCTAAGAGACCCAAACAGCATCACTCGGAAAGGGTGGCAATTCACAAAGGGGATATACCTGAACGACCAGAAAGTGATGTTAGATCTCCATAGGTTCAAGAAGGTTTTGGTTGATGTGTATGCAAAATCGATTAGCTGACCTGAAATGGATTTCCATTTTTTGTTGTTGTTGTTGCTGTGTATAGTCTGCACAAACTACAGAAAGTACAGAGTTCTTGTAAAGATTTTAATGAAACCGTGACATAAATGAATTCAATGTTTCTGAGACAAACAACGAAACTGTTAAGAATGGCTTAAACAAGAGCCATCTATGTTACAGTCAGATCCCTCTAAAGTTGAGTTCTTATTTACTCAGGAAGAAGAAATAAAAATTTCATCCTATTGAATGGAAACTGAAGAGTAGATGCTGAAGAGACTTTCAACGAGATACTAAGCTTCGAGCCAAAGCAAGAGAACGTGTTATTCTTCAATAGCTTCTTACGCCCACTTCTTCCCTATCTTTGATGCTGAACGCATAGGTGGAGGCGTCTTGGCATTTCTTGTACCAGTTGCACCTTTTGTACTAGTTACATCTACAAAAGAAAATTCTTAGTTATTGATTATTGTTCAGATGAAAAGGGGTAAAGAGGCACATGAACTTATGTTAAGATCTTTCTTACCAATCTCAATTGGGTTTCCTCCTATTGAGGACCTACGCGATCTTTCTTGTCCTGGTGGCATTACACCTGTGAGTGACTGCCGTCGCATAGTCTTAGCATTGCTTGTGTCCGGGGACTTTATATGGCTGAAATGATTTGCAACTCCAAGTGGTGACCGTGGATCCACAGGAATGTTCTCTTTTCTGTGGTAACATAAAGGTTTTTCAGTAAACAGGTAAAATGCCAAAGTATTATCAAGCAGATTGGAATAACCAGTCTTATTCATACCTCTTCTCTGAGCCATTGATCAGCTTTCCGATTGTCCTCAGGGACTTCCGTATATGTGAACCTTTTCCATTTGTCCTAGAATCCACAGAAATCATCTGTATGTCGTTTCTGGAAGCTCCTTTAACAGGTGTCTGCAATAGCTGGAGTTGAGGAATGCTTGTTCTGCCATCTACTTTCATTGCTCGGTTTTGATAAGCGCTTACAGGACTCCGTGGATTCTTGAGCTGTTGCACTTCCGTGATGGGATATACTTTACTGTTTTCTTCGTCTTTACAGGAATTTGGACCCTCAAAACTCAATACTTGTGCACGACGGGAAGCTAATGGTGACTTAATAGCTTTCCTGTCTTCAAGGTTTGCCTTTGTGTTGCTACAGTTTTCGATGCTTAATCTTCTGAGACGTGGAGGAGTTCTCTCTGTTGTTGCAATCGGCCTGCTGAAAGGAGATTTTATCTCCTTTGCTCCACTGTTGGAAACATTATTCCATTGTTCGTTACCCAAAGCCTTCTTCAGGTTTTCAACCTGAAAGAAGAACAAAGCTTTTGTTAGCTCACTAGATGTAAAATCAACTAGAAACGAATTTTGTTACTGTTTAGCTTCCAAACAAGACTTAAGTCTCTACAAACCTGCTCTTTGAGATGCATAACCTCTCTAGTCTCTTTGTGTGCACGAGCAGCTCCAAGTTCGACTGTTGAAACTCTTTGTGCGAATTTCAACGTACTGATAGTTTCCCCAAAAGAGTCTTCCTCAGGACTCAAGTGAGCAAACATTAATGTTTTGGCTTGTCCTCCTGAAATGAAGACATGACAGAAATTCAGTGAATTTTTTTGTTCACAAACCAGCAAATGAAGGGTTATTAGTACCTAATGAGTCTTGAAGTAGAAGAGTTAGCTTGCTGTTTCGGTATGGGATGTGAGAATTCTTCTGAGCTAAGGCAGAAATTACATCTCCGAGACAAGAAAGAGATTTGTTGATATACTGTGCTTCCTTGAGTCTGTCTCCAGTCACCTCTGATTTATCTACTCTCTCGCTCCCTGCAAGATCCACAAGATGCAAGCAACTTCGAAGGGTTCCCCCAGATGTGTCTTTCCCACGTACGTGCACCATAAAAATACTACAAGAACGAAATTAATTTTAGATCACAAAGCATTAATTCCATAATTCTGGAAGTGTAGTTTTGAGTTTAGTACCTGTGAGACCGACTACTTCGATTGTTCATGGACGTGGAACTAACTGCACGATTCACTTCACCAGCCTCCATCAGCTGAAGGACATCCTTGGTAGATTTTACAGAATGCATTGTAGCATCTGGAAGACTCAAGCCATCATCTTCACTGGAACAAGTTCGAATATCTAATGTGCACATATAGTCAAGAAGAACACTAAGCCGATTCATGTGAAATATATAAAGCAGGAAATTTTTAAAATTGAAGTTTCAGCAGCCATGAAAGGATATCTGGTACATGAGGAATTTTCTGCTAGAAGGTCTCGGACTTGCTCATTGTAAATTTCGACCATTTGGACGTATATCTCATATGTCATCATATCCTTTCTTTTATCACATATCAGAAAGAGATCACTGAGAGCCAGATAGTTTATTCCCATTTCAGTAGCTGATCTGCCTGGAGGACCACTCTGCATAAGAAAAGAACAAAATGATAAGTAACTAAATATGTAGAAAGGCAAGAAGATGCTCTAGTCTGTAGAACAATTCTCACCATTGTGTATGTCTTCCCTGATCCCGTTTGGCCATAAGCGAAAATACAGACATTGTAACCATCCATCACTGATCTGATTAATGGTTGTGTTTCTCTGAATACATCATCTGTCCAAATGAATTTAAAAGTTTCAAAGATATCTTACTAAAACAAAGAAGTGTGAGACTTAACACAAGCTTTATAAGCCTCTTGAGACATTGCAAAATTACCTTGAGTTGCTGTTGGACCAAATACTTGATTAAACTGAAACGTTTTTCTTGCATCTTTATAAGGCTTCGATGGATCCAAAACAAATAAAGAGCCATCTTTTCCTATATAGTCTATTACTCCGTTCATTTCACTATTGAAGATTGGTCTAACTCTGCAGTACACCCTTATATTTCCTGCAGATTCAAGACATGGCATTACGACTTCCATTAGAAGAGCAAAACTTGTGTTATTTACTTTCTACCTTTAAGATCTTGCACCATGTTATATAGTTTCCGGTTCTCTTCCACCACTTTGTAATATCCTTGAGCTGCTGATGACATCTCTTGCATCTGATTCCCTGTGCAACACAGTAAATTGAATTTGAAACTAGAAAATGAGATTGTAATTCAAAATGAAATGTTGACAGTCTGCTCCGGAGCTGATAGAAACGAATTCTCAAAAAACAAACTAACCTAGTTCCATCAAATCTCTTTGCAAATGAACCTGAAATTTCTTAAAATCCTGCTTAGTTTCTATGAACAAGGCCTTGAGAACCTAAACAATAGAAACATACCTGGATTAGGACACAAAGTAGTGCATAGAACTCATAAGTAACATCTTGTAAATCATAAGTAACATCTTGTATAAGATATAAGAAACTAAAGTCAAGATAACGAGTAGTAGAACATCGTTAAGACAGATTAAATGTAAACGTACCGCAAGCTCCTTTTCTTGTGTTTGCAGTAAACGCTCATGGTTGCAATTTTTCTTTTGTAGGAGACTGCTGCTGGACTGTACAAAATAAAACCAACAATCTGTTAGTGTAAACTAAAACATGAACTCTTTTAAACAGTTGTGGAAAGAAAGGTGTCTATGAAAGAGCAGCGCAAACTAGAAAGGTAAAAATTGAGAAAAATATAATACTAGTCACTCGTGGATGCATAACCAGAACATTAGTCAAATTTGGAAGTAAAAAAGACATGGAAAGGGCTGATGAACAGAAGATATATAAAGTTACTATTCAGGTACCAACATCAAAATGCAGTTCTAAGGTAAGATTTGCGTGCCACATGTAAAGAGAAAAAGCAAAAAAAGCATACTTGGTCTTCTTCATGGACAGGTAACTCCTCCAGAGGCATGGATTTTGAGTCTGATGGTTTCAGGGTAGCTGCGCTAAGTAAATTCTTGAATACTGACTGAAGCTGTACATAAAGACATCATTAATGTCAGACAAATCTATCAAAACAGTATTGAAGTATAAGACTTGCTAAATAAAAACAGACCATCACTAGGCAAATGGATTTTGTATGAACTAATTTACCTCTGGGAATCTTGAGATGATTTTCTCGAAGTTTGCTCTAGAATTCTGCAATCCAAAGAATGAAAGCAATTTAACCAAGTGGATCTGACTGTTACAGTAAAAATACTCGAGCAAATGGTTCAGAACATTTCTTTCAACTTACCCCAGTGCCATTCTCTAGTGAAATAAGATTCTCATCAATGTTTTCCTTGGAATTGAAAATGTGATCTGCAAACAACTTGGCTATCTCTACAAGTATTCAATCCAAATGCAGTAAGATTGGTGTTAAAAACAAATCACATTTAACGCAAGTCAACTAGAGGATGAAGGTTCAAGAAGAAGAATGTTTACAAACCTTTGAGTTGATCAGATTCACCATCAGTGCAATCATTTCTCTCACGGACCGAGGACATGTCCAAATGCCGAGAAGCACTTACAGGCTGCTGAATCTTAGTCGCAGAGAGCTGAAACGTCGGCGTTTTGACGTGCCTGTATGACCCATTACCATTGCTCGTTACCTTGCACTCATGGAATGCCTTAAGTCCTAAAACGCAATCCACAACCTTGGTCACTGATCCAGACTCTAGATTATCCTGTGTGAAACATTACACATCCTCATATATTCAGTTCTTCTTCATAAAGCTTATAACAGAATCAAAACCATTATCAGAAGCTTCAAATGTGTTACCTTTTCAAGATCAGAAGCTTCAAATCCAGGAAGCCTCAACTGTTGTAAAGCCACAAGAAAATTCCGAACATTCTCGAAATATTGATAAGCCGGTGGAAGTTGATACTCTCCGTTCAAATACGAGTAGTTCTCCACAACCTTGTTTGAATTAAAGAAATGTTAAAAACTTTAAAATTGGAATCTGAGGAACTCGAGACAAACCAAACCAAACCAATTGGAATCAAACCAAACCTTAGAAACGGCTCCTGGGTGAATCTTGTTGATAGCATTGCAAAGAACCATACCATTTCTCAAGCAAGAAATAAACTCTTTCTCCGATGGCTGATCCGAGATACCGAGTTGACCCACTACAGATTGAAGCCATTGCACCGCTTTAAATCTCCTCGCCGCTGCAACAACATATAAAAAAATCAAATCAGAAACATAACTTTTTTCCGATCTTGTTTATCGAATCAAACAAAAACAAACCTGCTTCTTCGGCTCTTCTTGAAGCCAGATTAAATTCGTGCAACCCACTTGTCATTAGACTGAAGAAAATTAAAAAAAAACGAAAAAGAAATTTGATTAAAATCAATCAGAATCAATCAGAATCAACCAAGGAAACAAATCGAAGTTACCAATTTTAGACTCTGTTTCTTTCCTTCTGGGCAAACAGATCAAACCCTAGAAAAAAGAAAGAAAACTGAAGAGAGTAGTGTCTCGTCTTCTGCTTCTTTCTTTGAATCGCTGCTTAAGAATGTTTTCTTTATAATGCTCCAAAGCGTTGTTTCATTCGTTTTCTTTGTTTGTTATCTGGGTCGGGTATTTAGAGTCGGATCCAAATCTAAGCGGAAAAAAATTAAAAATTGTAACGTTAACTCTTTTACTGTGTTTGAATTCAAATATCTAATAATGGACTAATCTCATCCGTCCGATTCGCATGTGTGTGTCAACGGCTTCTGATTTCTCGAAGATGGTAAAGCAAAAAAATTATTATTTTTAATTTCAAATTGGATTCGAAATTTTTGTTAGTTAATACTTATTTTGGGAAATAAAATATCATCTTTACCTAGATGAAAATCTAGTTCATACCACTTTCTAAAAAACAATCTACATTTGTTAAAAAAAAAAAAAATCAGAAGAGTGACAAAAAAGTATCAAATGTCCTTTTAGTGGTTCACCAATCTTATTAAACGTCATTAAAGATAATCTTTTCCAAATATGTAACGTTTTTATTATTTTTGCTTTTGCTTTTCTTGACTGTATATGGGTTTGCCTTCGTTTTCTTTTTTTTTTCTACTGATAAGATATAAGAGTAAGAACTGCGGTTAATGTTTACTAACAAGTTTTGATTGGTATTGATATGTGTTACTTCTCATATGTTTTTCAAAGATAATTAGGGTTCTAATTAGAGTCTTATGTTTTGATTATGTTTTTTTACAGATTTACTTATGTAAATTAATAACAATTATAACCTTGCCAGATGGCGAAAGCGAAAGAAAAATCGGTTTAACAAAGGTATGTTAATTATTCCACAAGACTAGTTTAAAAGGTTTTTTGCTCATATGGAGAAGAGCTACATCCAAATCTTAGAGAAGCAAAGTCAAGAAAGGTAAAAGAAAAATCTGGGAGTTCAACTAATTAAAAAGATCCAAAAGCTGATATGAAAACGAAAGACAGAGACTCTATCACACACTCAAGCGACAAGGAACGGTAGAACAGTGAGCATGAACGTCTCGTAACTGAAAGTAGCTGACCCTGATAGAGCCGTATCTTTCTCCTTGAACTTCTCAGTCAGCCCCTGCAAAATCATTCCATCAAACATCAAAACACAATTCCACACTACTGTAAATGAATTTGGTTTGCAATTGTCTAAGAATGTGACCCTAGCTATGAATGAAAATAGGCATACCTTTACAGTCAAACAGCACCTGCATCAATGGGAAAAAAAAAAAACCAGAATCAGTGATGAATTTAACTTGTTAATAGTAAGAAAAGAATGGTTAAAAAGGGTTGAAACGAATGAACATACTCGATGAAGTTGTCATATTCGATAGCCCTGTTCCTGCCTCCGCTTTTGTCAAACTTGGAAACAAGCAGATCCAAAATCACAGGAGACACTGAAAACCCAAGGCTCATGAGTGCATCTCTCAGCTCGTTTGTATCTATCCTACCACTTCTGTCCTTGTCAAACCTCTCAAAGATTGACTGAAACCAAATCCCACAAAACCACATGAGCTTAATTCCAACATCCTTGACCAACAATTTTCATCAAATCATTGCTAAAACAAAAACCTTTGAGAACTTACCCTCCAATTCTGAAGACTGTAGAAAAGTGAAGTAAACTCTTTCGGTCCTGCAATGTTGAATTCTTAAATCAATATATAAACTCAAAAACCAGACTTGCAGGAGGAATAATCAAAAGATGATTTCTTTATTAATTTCAACTTCAATTACTTATATATGATATAACTTGAGGATTTGGTGTATGAGACTAAGGGACGTTGGGTACAAAGCGATCAAAGTCAACCAAACAATTTGTAGAGGAAAATTTAACAATTTGATTTCTAAGAACTCAACCTAGATGGTGAAATCAAGACAATGGATCAACCTAGAACAATTTAATTGAATTTGAGTGAAAGAATCAAGAAAACTAACCAATCTTCCTGACGTTGCTGTTGGTGAAAAGATACATAAGGAGATGAACAGTTCTAATACTGAAGCTCTGATGATACGAAGAGAGAGCTCCCTGAAGCTCCTTATCATCGATGAACCCACTGTTGTCCCGATCCGCAGCCTGGAAACAACCAACGATGTTCGGATCCGTTCCGGGAGGAAACGCCGACGGAACAAGAGACGCAAACGGACTTCCATAAGAAGAAGGAGGAGGAGGAGCCCCGTAACCACCACCTCCATGTCCTGACTGCTGCTGCTGCGCTCCTCCGTAACCACCGTAATCGGAAGGTCCAGACGCACCGTAACCACCACCGGGAGATGGAGATCCGTAAGCGCCGCCGTGAGGTTTCTCTTTGTGAGGCTTGTTATGGTCTCCTCCTGGAGGAGGACCAGCGTACGGCGCTGACGGTGGTGCACCGTAAGGCGCGGGCTGAGCTCCGTACGGAACAGCGTACGGCGTGGAGGTTGAGGATCCGTAGGGTGGAGGATTGTTGCCGGATGATCCGTACGGTGGCTGAGGCGGTGGTGGGTTACCGCCGTAACCGTAACCTTGGCTCGATGGTGGGTAACCAGACATGGTGAGAACCGAGAACAAGAAGGAAGATGAAGCTTTGAGTTTGAGAGAGAGAGATCAAAGAAGATGAAATAAGTGAATTTTTTTTAACTTTTGGCAGATATGATGATAAAAATAATTAACTACGTCCAGATTATATATCCATTAAAGATACTTTGGGTTCGAGATATTTACGATAAAGCCATTAGATAAGTACGAATAGGCTTTGTACGCGGTGAGGGGTGTTATCGTCATTGCGTGATCATACGCTTTACACACGCGTCACGCGTCAATTTTACTTTGTTGTTGTTCTTTGAAAACTTGGTCATCCGGTTCAGCTATCTACTGGTGCCGGCGGGATCGGTCCAATCTTTAAATAACGGGAAATATTTCTGGTCTGAGCACTAACCGCCCTATGTATGACCCATGAATTGAACACTATGCATTTTGTTCCAAAACCACAGTTTTTTTTTTTTTGTCTCAATTTTGTGAAATTTGATCATTTCATATAACAGTACTATCGGCTACATTATAGATCTCCCCCTTAACATATATTCTAATTCAGTAAAACAGGTTCAGTAATACTGTACAAAAATTCCGACTCTCTCTTCCTAAACACCGGTTTATTCAGTCGCCGTGATCGTGATTCCCGAAACGTATATATGTATTGATGAACGGTCTCTCACACCGGTATCTACAAGAGACAAAACACAAGATTTCAGAAATTATTCAGAAAGTACATTTTTCAGAACGAAAATAAGACTGTAAAAGTCTGATTTCTGAAATGGAGGTTTGTGGTTGTCATTGGAGAGGACTTACATGACAATGGCTGAGAGACAGAAGCAGAGGAAACCGATGGCGAAATGGAGACGAAATGTTTCACGGAAATTCTTATGGTTAAGAAACATTTTCTCTGAGATAAGAGTGATTATGCCCGAAAAGATAAGAACCTGCCAGCCTAAAGGTAAGCATTTTCGGAACGAGAATGAAGAAGTGCCCTGCAGAGAATATTGAAGTTAATAAACAAACAAAAATAGGACGGGTCATCATCGCAACATAATATATAGGGAAGATTAATCAAGCATACCTGGAAGTAATGTTGGATGAATCGCCCCGAAAAGGTGATCCTTAGAATCATATCTTTTTTAAAGAGTTAAGAAGACAAAAAAAAAGAGATGAACAAAAGCTGATTCTAGTTTAAATAATTACAAATAGATGTGGGTGAAGGATACTCATGGAATTCGCCAAGATTAGACCTACTGCTCCTAAAGTTCTTATCAGCAGAACATTTAATATGATGTAGATCAGTGAAAATACAAGCAACATGTTGTTTGAGCGCTTTAGTTGATTCTCTTTTCCAACTGCATGCAAAAATGCTTCGGAGGTTCCTGAATTTTTTTTTAAAAAGGTTCAAGACTGACGCAAAATCAAGAAGTGAATAAGCATTAGGCAAATCTGCATGTGATTACTAACCATTCATGGCCAGGACGATGATGTAGAGACAATAACACTGTAGTGCCAAGGAAGCTTCTCCATCGCTCCATTTTTCACCATATAACAATCTGATAAAAGAGTACGAGTAACTCGGGCCAAATGCCATAAATGTAAGACCTAGAAATTTCCAGGATGTTACCGAAGATTAGAGTCAAAAAGTCTTATATTCATTGAGGAACAAAAACGATTTAGGATCTGGAATGAAGTTATAAAGCTGCCGCTCGGTTTTAGGGACTGATAAAAACACATTACGAGTAGAAGTTTTTACTTCAATAGATAGGAATATACCTATTAATATTACAAACTTTAAGGCCTCGGTCAGACGATCTCCGAGTTCCTTGCTCTTATGCTGGTTATCATCACCTGTCAAGAGAGAAGAGAAACAGAAACCATATATGGTAAACTCAGGGAGTCAACCAACATCATGAAACATTAAGATTTATTACATACTGGACCACACTAAATTCAGGAGAGAAATAAACCTGATGCGAAACTGGCAAATGTAGTGTATGTACTTTCTTCAAAGGGAAGAAACACCATGCGTACAACCAAACTTCCTGGAATTTTAGAGAATCTGTAATGTTATAATGTATAATATACTTAGTCGCTGTAAAACTTTCTAACATTTTTCACCAAAAAAACTTGCCTAGTTTGTCGACGATCCCATAAACAGCCTGATTATAAGATGTATCAAACCATACCAGGACCAACTTTTCACCTTCTTGGAGAATCAACTTTCGGAAGGACTGAAAAGTAAATAGCATGCACATGTTCGAGAGCTGCTCATCGAAATCCATGAAGGTCCCGGGTCTGTGACATCACCAAAATTGTTGAACATTACTGGAAATGAATGGAATATATCAAAGAGTTAAGAATGCTGGTAAGGAGATCAAGGAATAGAGAGAGCTCATACCTGAAAGGAAAGAGATCCGAACTTTTGAAAACATCAAAAAAGAGAAAATAAGCCCAGTACCCAAGAAATAAGGAACCTCCATATGTAACTTGGGAAATTGCAAAGATTATCCCTTTTTCCTACATATGTTGAAAATAATAATTAGATCTTAGTTCTATCATCATATAAGTTTCTTCAAGCATCGCTAGAAACGAAATGGAATGGTATAAGAACTAATAACTTGTTAACACAAATTTGTACCATGTTAGTTTGCATGACTATGAGAGAGCACAAAACTACACAACGTAAAGTTGTAGCAAAAATCTCAACACTAAGCCGCAATTTTAGATTCATCAATTTCTGCGAGAGGATATACAAAGGCTCAGCCAGTAGCTCCAGTACACACGCAAATCCTGCCAATTAAGTAGGTTACATTCGCAGAATCTAAATTTGGACTCCTAAGAGAAATCTTATTAGAAAAAGACAAGAGGTATCAATGGAGAACTTCTACACGAAAAAAAGAAAGTCGTAGCTTTGGAAGAGAACAACAAACATAATATTTCAGATTTCAGGGATATGAGCCAAAGAAGTATGATAAAGGCATAGGAAAGGACAACAAAGTACCGTGAATCAAGATAGCCTGCGCATATGTATCGGAGTAACTAAGGTTCTGCCATCATAACACAAGGACGCAAGCTGCAATAGTAATGGCTAATCCGAGTGGAAATGTCATCCACGCCACTTTCAATAACCTAGTCATATCAACACTGCGACACAAACGTAAAGGAATATATCACTGGCCGAAAAACGAGTCCTGAACTGATAATGTGAAGTGGATCAGCGTGAAGTGCTGTATGGATACCTTTCAGTGTCAGCGCGTATGCAAGCACGCCGAAATCCCTCCCGGCTGAGAAACAAGACACAGATAACAAAAAGTTGGAACTGGATTGCGTAGAGCTTCATTGCAGTGAAAAAAAAAACATAGATGGAGTTTACAATTAGCTAAAAAAAAACCATTGAATTAGTGGCAGAATCCACGTAGCAAGAGTAAAATCAAGAAGAGCTAAGAGTTAAAAAAACATGAGTAGATAGTTATATTCCACAGCTAAAGGTCCACTCACTTAATTAGGCGCTTAAATCACATCTTAGAATAATGATTAGGGAACCTAATTGCTTAAGTTTTGCTACTTGGAAATAGGAAACAAACCCATCTTTACAATGAGAAACGCATCCAAATACAGCAACAACCCAATTGATCCTTTCCATCAAGTTAAATACTCAAAAGCACCTACATTGCCAAAATCTAACAACCTATTCGACCCTAAAAATTGAAACTGGGGTTCTCTCTCACACTCTATTACCGCATAGTCTTCTTCCGTTAGATGCCTCACGATCCAGGGATTGACTGCGAACGAGATGCTTCTGGAAATAAACTGCGTACCTAATTCCAAAATTTCGATCAAGAAGAAAACGAAAAAAAAAACCTAATTCTTAGAAGCAAAATTACAAAGAGAGAGAGAGAGAGAGGGAGAGATGTTTCGGGGGAAAAAGCAAAAGATCAACGAAGACGAACCTAGAAGATACTTGAACCTGAGCGAGTGACTAACGCTTTTCCTATTACTGTCCATTATCGGAGTTCTTCGTAGGTTTCGTTTCGCTCTGGGACGTTTAAACTATGGTTTTTTCACAGTCCAATTGCTCGAATCGACGAAAAAGTATTGGAAACTCCATTAATGAACAAAAATACCCAAATCCTCCTCTCAATAGAGTATTTATAATTAGCTGATTGGCGGTGAAGCTGACGAGAGAACAATTTCAGTCTTGTTGTTTCCGATTATCCAAGTAGTCATTCATTCGTATACAACACACGTGACACGTCCAAGTAAATTATTCACATAATTTATCAAGTAAAACTATAAGATAACCGTATATTATTATTTAGTTAATTAAAAGAGTTAAATCTTCAAAATTTGTGATGATAGAAAACCATACATAGACGTTATCGTCCATCATGACAAGCCTAGAAACGTGACCAGCTATTCCAGTTAGTCCTGGGCGTTCGGGTATTCGGTTCGGTTCCGGATATATCCATTCGGTTCCGGATAGTTCGGATATAGAGGTTTAGGATCCATTCGGTTAATTTACTATTTCGGTTCGGGTTTGGTTCGGTTTCGGTTCCGGGTATCCAAAACAGTGTAATATATTTTTAAAAAAATATTATTTAAATAAAACTTGATTATAATTTAACAAATATATCTAAAAACTTCCAAATATTTGGTTTATTTAAAATATTTTGGTATTTTGGTCTAAATATATATGATATTGGTGTGGTTTTTTAGTTTAATTTTATTACGTTATATATTTTAACATGTATTAGAATGACAAAACTTCAACGTGGTGCAGTGGCCACTTTGCATGGTCAAGTTTGCAGGGGATTCAAGTTCGATTCTTGGCTAAAACATAATTTTTAAATGAGTTTGGTTTGATTCGGATAACCGAATGGATATCGGTTCGGTTCGGTTAATAACCGATATCCATGGATAATTGAAATACTATCCAATCGGTTATTATCTACTAACCATACTCGAACCGGAACCGAAATTTCGATTCGGTTTCGGTTCGGTCCGTTCGGTTCCGGTTATTTGCCCAGGATTTCCAACCATGAAAAGTCCCAAATTTATCGCGTACAATCGTCCGATAAATATCCCTACAATCTGATCGCCCTTGCATAATGCTTCACTACAAAAAAAAAGGTGTATGTTGTATCACTTAAATTGTATCACAAAACTAAATGATACTCCCTCCGTTTCAAAATATAAAATGTTTTAGAGAAGTTTTTTGTTTCATAATATATGATGTTTCCAAGTTTCTATGCAACTTTTAAATTAGTTTAGTATTTTATATTATGCAGTATTGTTTATGATTGGTTAAACTGTTAAAAGTAAAACTTTCTTAATCTGTGTGCTTTACTTAAAACATCATATATTTTGAAACGGATGGAGTATAATATTAAATTATTTATTGATAAGTGAAGCAAATATATATGACTTAGCATCAATTATTATAACTGATATTATAATTATCTATTTGGCATCAATTAATTAAAATTGATTCAATTTTTATTATATTGTGTCACTTTTATAAAATTGATGTAAAATATAAATTTACATCATTTAGATAATTGATGTATCTATTTATATTTAGTAAAATCATTTTCTTAAGCGATACAAAATTTACATCAATAAAAACTGATGCTAAAATAAATCACATTAATAGCATTAAGTCATATATATTTGAAGATAAAGAAATCAAGATTCTGTTTGCCATATATATCAATATAATAGCATTAAAAAAAATTATAACTGTCAATGGAATGAATTTTCCTTTTTAAAATATCAAAATATAAGATCTGATTTTGTTTATTTTCTCACCCACGATCTTTCTTATTTGCCCACAACCATCTTAATGTTACTATATTATCTCCAAAACTATTTTTTGTATCAGATCTCTCTCAATTCTCTCTGACCTCTTCTTTATTTTATTGTTCTTCAGTTTCCGTTTCATAACTATGGCTAACTGTTCAGTATTTTGTTATTTTTGTTCATTACTCAGGCAGCAAATCCATCATAAACGTTGTTAATGTTACAAACAACGGAAACAGTTTTGCAGCACACATGCGAGAAAGAAAATTGGAATTGTGTAGTCCTCACGGTTGGGGAAAACAAAAGTAAGATATTCTAAAAAAATTTGTTGAATACACATACACTTATTATTTTAATTGAGTTAAAGTATTCTACAATTTAGATTTTTTTTTTCTTTTTACTATAATCTAAATTTGCAGATAAATGTCTTCAACTACAATGATAATTCAAAGGTTCATAATCATGATCATGACTACAAGTAGAAGACAAGAACCAGAAGAAAAGAATGCAAGTTTTCAAAATTGATGAACAACGGATGTGATGCTAAATCATGTTTGTGATTGTTTATTTCTATTATTTTTAGTGATGTATAGCAAAAATCTTTCAAAGACTTTATGACAATTGAAATGGAGTGATTTTAGGAGAAAATTTTGACAAAGCAATTAATGGATGAACATAAATTTTGGAAAATATTAAAACTAACATTTTCTTTTTGTTTTTAAAATAAATTATTATGTTCATTTTAGATTATTTTCCAAATGATACAAATATCACTTATCATATATGATTCAATTATTATAAGTATTTATGAAATTAAAACTAATTTTTTTGAACGATTATTTATAAGTGATATAAATATTTTACATCACTTTTCTAATTGAAACAAAAATATTAACATCATTTTTATTAACCAATGTGAAATTTAAATCACTTTTTGCAACCGATGCATATTAACATCGATTACAAAAATCGATACAAATATTTTGAATATTAACATCATTTTGAAATAGACTGATACAAATTATTTGCATCAACAAAATATAAATCATTCATTAAAATGATGCAAAAATAGAAAATAAATTATGTAATACCACACTTTTTTTGTAGTGCTTAAACTTAAAAACAAGCTTAATATTGTGAGTTTGGTTCTCTTTTATTGGGCTTATTGTTCACATTTTCATCTGCCCATTTAGAAATCAGGATTTTCTTATATTGTTTTTAGCTTTAGTTCTAAACAAATTCGCCTAATAGTTCAAGGGAGAGAGAGTGCAGTCACATACTCACATATATAGGACGACGAATCATAAGTGGACCTAAACCTAAAAGGACGACTAGCTCAGGTCAAAAACTCAGCAGTAACTTACATATATAATCTTGGAGCGCGCATAACACATTTTTATGTCTCTAGAGAAATCTCATTTTCATTTTCATGTCTCTAGAGAAACCACATAACACATTCAAACATAAAGAAGAAGAAACATACAATTGGGTTTAAGCAGGAAGAAACATATCAACAAACAACAAAAACATACTATATATAGATGCACTTAACTAGAAGAAAGAAGAGGGTTGAAATGCAAATGAAATACCAAATCTGTTGCTTCTTCTGTTATAGAAGACGTTACTATAAATCCTAATAAGACACTGAGGCCTTGAATTTTGGTATTGGAGTGCAACTGTTGGAGGACGTAGCTGGGGGAACATCACTAGCAGAGTTGTTTTAGGGTGAAGCTCCCATTCGAACCCCAACGCCGCATACATACGCAATGGACTTGAGTGACCGATCGAGCGGTATATTGGCCTCGGTGACCGTCACAACTCTAGGGTGAATCACATGGCGAGTTGAAATCACTAATTTATTTGTGTCTCTACAAAAAGAAATAATTAAAACTACAATATACATCATGATCGTTATTATTCAACCTTAAACTAATTTAGATAGTATGTAGTAGACTTACAGTGTTATCTGAGCTGACATGTTACGTACAATAGCAATGACACCAATATTCCACTTATTAAGCATGCGTCGTCGGTTAATGTCAACAACACCCATGGAAGTGAAAATGAAACCATATATAGATGTCTCCTAGGAGTCTCAAAGTACCAGTGAACTGAGTTGTAGGGCTGGATTTGCACATAACCCTTGCACCTAATTCACCATACTTGAGCTTATACAAGATCCCAATCTGCAGAATAAGCAAGCAAAAAAAAATCTTGATTTGTGTATATATGTACAAGAAGGAAAGTTAATTATGTATCCATTTACACGAACCTTGTGATTGAAAGAAGTAGATTTGTTAGAGCAAGAGTAGTTAGTTATATAAATTGCTGAAAACACTCGGATGTCCATTGTAGTTTGGTTTCAGGCCAGGAATGTATTTGGCATTATTAATGGCGTTACTGATCTCATCCCTTTCAAAGTAGGCACCAAATACTGCAAGACAAGTCTGAATCACGCACGGAGAGATATCACCAAAAAAAAAAAAAGAGATATATATATATATAAGTATAACCGAATTCTTGAAAATAAACTAAAAAGTTATATAAAAAGTGTATAAAAAATAGTCTTGAAAAAGAATAATTATACATTTTGGACAAATTTTTATTTGGTCAAGAACCGAATTCTTACCTAACCTTTTTTTTTTTTCTTACCTAATCTGAAAAATGGAATAAACAGTACACTAGAATTTAAGTTCTTGACCGCTAAATTTTGTTACAACAAAAAATAAAACACTTCAGTATCACAATAACTAATATTTATACAAGAAATAATAATTTTCAAAAGTCCAACAAAAAAATTAGCCAATTCAAATTATATTCCCCAAATATAGTTTCCAATTTAATAACAATGCATTAATCACTTCTTTTTTTTTTTATTTTATTGGTCAATCGCATTAACTACGTTTACCAAACAAACCAAACAACAATTACATACACTAATTTTTTTTCTTTCCATATCTGAGAGCTTTTCTTCTTTGTCGTCCCATCATATCCCATGCTAATTTCTCTCTTTCTTCTCCCACCAAAAAAGCTCTCTCGATCTCATCGACGACAAAAAAGATGAACAAGAAGAACCCAGATCAGAAATCAGATATGTCTTCTTCTTCTCAGAAGAAACAAACCCTCTTCATATCATCATTAATCATCCTCTGGTACACCTCCAACATCGGTGTTCTTCTCCTCAACAAGTTCCTCCTCTCCAATTACGGTTTCAAATTCCCTATTTTTCTCACAATGTGTCACATGTCCGCTTGCGCTATCCTCAGCTACGTCTCCATCGTTTTCCTCAAACTCGTCCCTCTTCAATACCTCAAATCTCGTTCTCAGTTCCTCAAGGTTGCGACTCTTAGCATTGTCTTCTGTGCCTCCGTTGTCGGTGGCAATATCTCTCTTCGTTACCTCCCTGTCTCGTTTAATCAAGCCGTTGGTGCTACGACGCCGTTTTTTACTGCGCTCTTTGCCTATATTATGACCTTTAAGAGAGAAGCTTGGGTCACCTATGGTGCTCTCGTCCCTGTTGTTACCGGTGTCGTTATCGCTAGTGGGGTATGTCTTCTTTTTCTTACAATTCTCGTAATGGAAATGTTTATTTTGGTTCTGTAGTCATTGTTTTATGATGTTCTACAGATTTTGACAAAAATGTGTTCTTTATCTAGCGATTGTGATGTCTGATTTGTTTGTTAGCTTAGAGCATTATAGATAGATGATTGCTTTGTTTCATGATTGATTACAAGAATGTGATTACATTGAGTTATACAATTCAATTGTCACGTGCAAGCACAATGTTGAGTCCTGTGTTATATAAAGCTTCATCCTTTAATGGTTTGGAGTCCTGTGTTATATAAAGCTTTAGACTTTCTTCTTGTAACTATTGCCTTTTTTACTATCAACATTGTTCTGTGAATTATTTGATATCTTGCAATGCGTTTATTATCGAACGTTTGGTTCATTGATTCTGGGATTACTGTATTGTCTTTATGAATGATCCTGATCTGAGTCTGTCTTTGTGGTCACAGGGTGAACCGGGTTTTCACTGGTTTGGATTCATTATGTGCATTAGTGCTACTGCTGCAAGAGCTTTTAAATCTGTTCTTCAAGGCATCTTACTTTCTTCAGAGGGGTAAGTCTGTTAATAAGATCATTTGCTCTGCTTTTGCAATGTATTTACTCAATAAATCGCAAAAACTCTTATACATATGTTCGATATTGTAGAAGATTTTGCAACCAGTTGAAATAACCAAAGTAGGAAGCTTTAGAGCCTACTTAATCAGTACTGATCATCTTAGAGTTTTAACATATCTTTAAGTTTTCTTGCAGAGAAAAGTTGAATTCGATGAATTTGATGCTGTACATGTCCCCAATAGCTGTCATTGCTCTTCTGCCCGTCACAATTGTTATGGAACCGGATGTGATGAGTGTGACACTATCGCTCGGAAAACAACATAAGTACATGTGGTTACTTCTCCTGGTTAACTCTGTGATGGCTTATTCTGCCAACTTGTTAAACTTTCTGGTAACCAAGCACACAAGCGCACTTACCCTCCAGGTAACAAACTGAAATAGTATTTGAACTTCTACAAAACTAGAGCTGTGCCTAATTGGATCAATCATGTGTATGTTAATGTTTCAGGTCCTTGGAAATGCTAAAGGAGCGGTTGCAGTTGTGATATCGATCCTGCTTTTCCGAAACCCGGTTACAGTGATGGGAATCGGTGGGTACAGTATAACCGTTCTCGGTGTTGTTGCTTATGGAGAGACTAAACGCAGGTTTAGATGAAGCAGCTCAGAGACTGAGATGTTCTCTTACTCATTTTTGTATCTAACCTATAGACATATATATTACATATACATAGGTAACTGTATCACACAATTTGTTAGATTCTATGACTTATGTTTTTTTGATCTGGTTATGATGATATGCCATTGTTGCGTTGCAACTTGCAACAAGACTCTTTCTCTGTCACTTTGTGTTCACTTCACTAGTTGAAAAGAACCAAAAAGGATCAAACTCTCAGTATGATTTCGATCTCTACCAAAATATCAAATACATACAAAATTCAGATAAAGATATTTTGCTGCAAATCATAATCAGAATTCAAAAGTATATTGAATTGACTCTTTTTCTAACTCAACTACAAGAAGATGTAGCAAAATGTTCTTGAACAAACAAAAAAAGAAAAAGAAAAAATTAAAGCTTTGGGCCGGGTCCGGGTCGGGTGGGTTCGAGTAACCCGGCCCGAGATGAAGACCCGTAAAACTGGTTTGAAGCAGAAGAAAACATCTCCTTGCTGTCACCATCACTGTTCTCATGGCTCTTGTTCAGAGACCACACTCTTATCTTCACCGTTATTTTCGTCTCATGGCTTCTCGTCCTCGTCTCTTCTCTCATTCTCTGTATCCTTCACTTCACCGTCACTCCTCATCTCTCACTTCTTCTTCAACACCCAGGTTTGAGTTCCCTGTCCTCTTTTTCACTTTTTCCGTTTTTGATTTCCGGGTAAAATTGGCGGTTTAATGAACATAAGCACCACATAAAAACTTGCTTTAGATGCTAAAAATCACGCCTTTTACGCGATTCCTGAAAGTTTCAAAGCCCTCGAAGTGAAAGTCAATTGCTTTCTTCAGCTCCTTCCAAAAAGTTTTGCGTAATTTGGTCAATTTCAGGACTTTAGTTCACTGAGTGTTACATTTAGCTATGGTTTCTCAGAAAGTCGTATTCTTGTGTATGTAGGCTTTCTCGATTCTAGTTGATTAGTGAAGATTGTATAACTACTATTCACATTTGGTTTCAGGATAAAGTTTCAGTTAGTCAATGTTTTTAGTCAAAGACTTGTACAAAGAAATGCAGTCTCACCTAAGAGTTTTATGTCATCGACCATGGAGTCTCCCCAAGAGAGCTCTACCTCTAAGGATTATAGTTCCGAGCACATCCAAGTAAAGATTGGTTTCATTTTCAGATGAACTGCTGTGTTTATTCCTACTATGAATCTTTTAGTTTCACCTTTTTATTGTATCTTAAACTCTCTATGGTGCATTAGGTGTTGGAAGGCTTAGACCCTGTCAGAAAAAGACCTGGAATGTATATTGGTAGCACCGGATCTCGTGGTTTGCACCATCTGGTAAATGCCTTATTCTCTGAACTTTTCTTGGTCGTGATTGGCTCATATCAACTGGTTATATCCTTCTCATTACATGTTGTTTCTTAGGTTTATGAAATTCTTGACAACGCAATTGACGAGGCCCAAGCTGGTTTTGCGTCAAAGATCGATGTTGTTTTACACTCAGATGATTCAGTTAGCATATCAGACAACGGACGTGGGGTATGTGATTTCTTCCACTTACTCATCCTCACATATACAGTATTTATAACTTGAAACATGGGTATAGTTTTTTTATGCTGGGATGCCAGAGAAAGGTTAAGTGGCACCCAATGGCATTCTGTAATTATGTATAGGAGCTAATTTTGGTATTCTGATTTCTGAGCTGTATTTTGCAAAGCTTCCTGTTTTACATCTACTTTACATTGAGAGTAAACAGTATATGTTCATGCCATAATTTATTCATTTACGGTTGTTTATTTCTCATATAGTTTTTTTTCATTCCAGAAGTCAAATCTGTTTTATAAACGCTTTTTTTGCAGATACCTACAGATTTGCATCCTGCAACGAGAAAATCTGCTTTGGAGACTGTCCTTACGGTACTACTGCTCGGCAGAAATTTGTTTTCTCTCTCGCTCATACTTATAAATGAATTTAGATCACTCTGAGATTTAACGGTTAACTGGGAACAGCATAAACATATACTCTTTGGTAATTCATACCTCGTGTTAACTTATTTTCCAATCTAGTATATTAGAGACCTAGTAAATGATAAATACTTTTAACCCTACCGCAAGCAGGCTTCTTAACAAAGATATTCACAAGAGATGGAAATTTATCCTTAACTTACCCATTCCTATGTATGGAGCTGTCTATGTTTTTCTTAAAGCAGAATCACTCGTATTTTTGTTTTATTATCCTTATTTATGTTCAAGCAGTTAATCAGTAGTGCTTTTTATTTGTGCAGGTCTTACATGCAGGGGGTAAGTTTGGTGGCAAGAGCAGTGGGTACAGCGTGTCTGGTGGATTACATGGTGTAGGTTTATCGGTTGTGAATGCTTTGTCAGAGGTGTGTTCTAACCGTTAGTACATCGATTCATTTTCCATTCTGCTAAATTGAAAATCCTCTCTGTCACAGTGGCCCTGTGCCCATTTTTGATTGGTTTGTAAACATTTGTATGATAATTAGATCCTGCGCGTTAGATTTTATATGAAGTTTTTGCTAGGTTATTGCAAATCCTTTATTGTGTGTGAAAGGTCATCTAATGTCCAAACCTGATATTATGTTAGAAAGATCTTGGAATGGTTCCTTACTGAATACTGGGGCTATCAATTTCGGATACTTCTACCATAAGACACTCTTATATTTGGCAAGCCATCAAGAGACTATTAGGATAATATGCATACCACTAATCAAGGAGCTCCCACTATTCACAGGCATTGGAGGTTATTGTTCGCAGAGATGGGATGGAGTTTCAGCAGAAGTATTCTCGTGGAAAGCCCATAACAACTCTTACACGTCATGTCCTCCCACCAGAGTCAAGGGAGACTCAAGGGACATGCATCCGGTTTTGGCCTGACAAAGAAGGTTTTGCCTGTATTCCGTACTTATCTATTGTACCCTCCCAAAGATAAGGACTTGATGACTAACTTATCTTTTCTGCAACAAACTGATTTTCAGTATTCACAACTGCAATTCAATTTGACCATAACACTATTTCTGGTCGAATTAGGGAGCTTGCTTTTCTAAATCCAAAGGTATAGGCAGCCATGATAATCTAATTAAAATGTATATATATGATTTGTGTGTTTCATGTTCATGAAGCATCTTAACCTGATCGTTTATCAGTTCTTATTTAGCAGACTATTGTTCTACTGTTCCATTTTCATAATCTGGAGGTCCATATTGAATGCAGGTTACAATTTCTCTAAAAAAGGAGGATGATGATCCAGAAAGGGACTTGTATAGTGAATACTTCTATGCTGGAGGGTTAACTGAATATGTTAGCTGGCTAAATACTGATAAGGTGAAGCTTGTACTGTGGATCCCTTGTTATTATAGTGATAACGTATAAAGTCTCATATATATATGCCAATTAATGATGCGAGACTTAAAATTGTGGCAATTTTAATGTAAATGGGCTTTGTGAAACATAATGCAATGAGGATGGTACCAATACTTATCTTTCTCAGCTTACTTGGTGGTAAGATATGGTGACCTGTTCTTTATTCTTTAGGGCTCTAGTTAGCATGAGTATGAGACCTGTGTCGACTTACCTATTAAGTTAGCTCTTATGCATTTAGATCGCTGGTATTAGGTCATCCTTATTACTCGTCCTCCTAAAAAGATTAATTTATAGCTCTTTTGTTCAGAAACCGCTTCATGATGTGCTGGGTTTCCGGAAAGAGATCAATGGCGCCACCGTTGACATTGCACTTCAGTGGTATTTTACTCTTTCTTCTATATACGTCTTCTAATATCTGCTTATATGATGAACAGATTATAATATGGTTGCATTTACCGTAAAACCACATAATTGAAAATTTAGGCTGAATGGTTTACACTATCTATATTGGATGGAAAAATGTTGTTGTACTGTATGCAGAGTTGATGATTGTATATACTGCCGTTCTTCTGGACGAGAATGCCTTTATCATGGTAGCTATCCAAAATTAAGATGATCTAAATATATAATCTCGTTATTGTACCAGGTGTTCAGATGCTTATTCCGACACGATGCTGGGATACGCGAATAGTATTCGGACCGTTGATGGTGGGACACATATAGAAGGTGTGAAGGCTTCACTAACAAGAACTCTAAACTCCCTTGCAAAAAAGTTAAAGGTTATCAAGGTGTGATACCATCTACCAACTGCGTTTTTCCAACTTTTTATATTTCCACTCTTAGAGGTTTAGAGCCTTTTTTTTCTTCCCTCCTTTTTCATGAAAACTGCAAATGCTAATTGCTGTTAGTTGGTCATTATTATGGTTGAAAGAGTCTTCTGAGTGATGTAAGTCAAGGATTATATTTTTTGTTCTTCTCCATGGACTGAGACTAAATTTGAATACTTGTACACCTGCACTTAGTAGACATGCTTTAGTGCGCTACGGTCCATGAAAAATGTACTTAACATGATTGAACTGTGTTATATGCCAGCTATAGAGGTTGCTTTTGCTTACATTTAAGCATTTATTTTGACCAGTTCTGACAAGGTTCCTAACTTTTTGTGTAACTTATTGTTGTTGGTTGTGTATTCAGGAAAAGGATATTAGCTTAAGTGGGGAACATGTTAGGGAGGGATTGACCTGCATTGTCTCAGTCAAGATTCCTAATCCTGAGTTTGAAGGTCAAACAAAGGTACTTAAGAGCATAATGATATGTGTTTGCCCAAACAATCTCTGGTCAGCAGGCTCTAAATTTTCTTGGATTTTGTTGCTCATATTAAATTTTTGTGTCACAAAGACTAGACTAGGAAATCCGGAGGTGAGAAAAATTGTTGACCAATCAGTCCAGGAGTACCTCACGGAGTTCTTGGAATTGCATCCGGATGTCCTTGAAAGCATTATTTCCAAATCCTTGAATGCGTACAAGGTGCGTCGATGATATACCTGCTCATACTTACACACCTTCACGTACACAAATGCCACTCAAACACTCAAATATGTGTTTTATCCTTTGAGGATTCTTTTTCTGATATCTGTGATTAGTGTATTCTCTGATTGCGAATATGTCTCCTTCAGTGTGTCTAGTTACAAATTTCAACCAAATGACCATTAATTTTCCTTGTTGACTCCTTTTCTTTTTAGGCTGCTCTGGCTGCTAAGAGGGCTAGGGAATTGGTGAGATCAAAAAGCGTTTTGAAGTCATCTTCACTTCCTGGAAAACTTGCAGATTGCTCATCCACAGATCCTGCAGAATCTGGTATGCCTCAGCCAGTATGAAAGTGCCTTTTCTTAGGAAATCAGAACATGAGTTCAGTCTGATGAATTTAAAGTATGACTTATATGACAATACGACGTACAAAATGGGAAAATTTGATCCTCTTAGACCCAAAGTGAAAAGAAACAAGAGGCTGTCGTTATATATATACTGGTGGTTTATAGCTTTTAACACTAGTAAGCTGTGAATTTTAGTCACTTTATTGACATTTATTTCCTATGCTACCAGAGATTTTCATTGTTGAAGGAGATTCTGCTGGTGGCAGCGCGAAACAGGGTCGTGACAGGCGTTTCCAGGTAAGATATTCTACTTAGTGTATCACTAAACAAGAATCCAGGATGAGGTAGAAATAAATTTTTCGTTTTGTAGCTATATATAGCATCCAAGCAAATAATATGCATTCTGCAAGGTGCCATACCTGATGCTTGAGATATTGAATATTCTTTCCATGTCTAAGTTGAGCCGTTGCAGCTTTCATTGGTAAAAAAACATGAAAAGTTTATTGCTAATAAAGTTCTGGTGGGCTTCTTTTTAGTGCGAAACACTAAGAGTCTAAGAGTCTACTCTTTACCATCAAAATTGAATAATTGGGTCTCTGAGTAGTATCAACATTCTTTGGTGTCAGTAATATGAGAGTAAGATGCAATCCAAACTATAGTTGAATAAGGCTGATTTGGGATAGTGTGTCGCTTGCGAATTTGGTGAATCACTTATAGGTCGCATCATATGAGTTGTGCCACTATCTTTTTGATGAAAGCTAAAGCATATAGGAGTGCGGAAATAGTGGGTTCTACATCTATTTTTTAGTCTGTAACACTGTATTTCGATCTGTGCAGGCGATTCTTCCTTTGAGAGGTAAAATTTTGAATATTGAGAGAAAGGATGAAGCAGCCATGTATAAGAACGAAGAAATTCAAAATCTAATTCTTGGCCTTGGTCTTGGAGTCAAGGTAATATATCCTTTTTCATATCTTTTATGTTGGAATGTTCGGAAAAGTCAGTTTGACGGAAAACCTATTTCAGGGAGAAGATTTTAACAAGGAGAATCTACGTTACCATAAAATTATCATACTAACAGATGCAGATGTTGATGGTGCACATATCCGGACTCTTCTGTTGACCTTTTTCTTCAGATATCAGGTATTGATTTCATTGGATAAGACATTTGTTAAAGTAGCCTCAGATTGCTGATTGACTTGTGTGAAATTAATGAAATGTAATTTCTACAGAGAGCCTTGTTTGACGCGGGTTGCATATATGTTGGTGTTCCACCTCTTTTCAAGGTAAGCTCTTATCATTTATTATCTTTTGCAGTTTTGTGCTTCAGATTTACCTTTAAGTTTTGCTAAAAGCGAGTCTCTCTTCGAAAACGATCAGGTTGAAAGGGGGAAACAGGCGCACTATTGCTACGATGATGCAGCTCTTAAAAAAATCACTGCATCGTTCCCTGGAAACGCATCCTACAACATTCAGAGGTTCAAAGGTAATGGCAGAGAGAAACCTTGTTTTGTGGTCTTATGGGTTCTCACATCATGAATGTGTTCTTTGGAAAGGATAAATAACTGTGAGAAGTTAGTTTTATAGTAGTTGTTATAGGTTAGCTATTAAGATACTCTTGAGTGTGTGCATAATGAAATCTAGATTAGTCACATCAATTGTATTATTCTGTAATGTTCCTTTCTTTCTGCATCTGCAGGTTTGGGTGAGATGATGCCTGCGCAGTTATGGGAAACAACAATGAATCCAGATACGAGGATATTGAAGCAACTAGTTATTGAGGACGCAGCAGAAACGAATATGGTCTTCTCATCACTTATGGGTGCTCGGGTAAGCCAATGAATTATCAGTCTCAGACTCGTACTAAAAAACAATGAAAATGACAAAACTCGTGCTAAAAAACAATGAAAATGACAAAACTCGTGCTGCAATGTTGTGTTGCAATGTTGTGTTGCAATGTTGTGTTCTGTGTCTGTTTCAGGTCGATGTACGGAAGGAGCTCATCAAAAGCGCAGCGACAAGGATGAATCTGGAAAATCTCGACATATAAACACAGCTTATTTGCTTCAGCTAGATACAAACAACAAGAAAGAGACAAGTTTGGTAAAGTGCAAAAGTGCCAAGGGAGCTTTAAGAGTCATTATATCAAAGATTAAAATCATATGCTCGCTGGCCAATAGGAATTTGTTCAGCCTCTGGCCTATTATAGGATAAAGACAAAAACAATTGTTAGGATTTGCATTCAATAGTCAAAATTTAGCACTTCACAAAGCACTTGGTGAACCGTTTCTTTCTTTCTATCTCTTGGAATTATATACTATATATCTCTAGAGACGAGAGAAATTTGCATCCAATAAGGTACTTTGCCAACTTCAACTTTGCATTGCTGAAACTGAAAGTCATGCATGGCATTGGCCGCCATCAATAAAATAACAACTCGAAAAGTAAAAATCTAGTACTCGTCTTTGTAAAGTATTTGAGATGTACAGTATTGGGTTTTTGCCTTTTACTTTATCTTTGACGTGTAAGTATTTATTCCTCGTAAATTTCCTTAAGAAAAACATCTCATACCATTTATGTCGCATTAAAAACTTTGACTTTTACCGTGTTTTGTATACTAGATTAGGATCCGTCCGATGTGCGGGTTTAGAGTTTTTTAAATAAAATTAAATTTAATAATGAATATAAAACAAATAATTTTTAGTAAGTAAAAACTATCTATAAAAATAAATTGATACATTGAGTTGTCCAATGTGATTTTGGTGTAAATGGTACGACTATGTGGTTGACTATTAATCATGTTTTCTTTGAATGCCCTCGCTCGTGTGAAGTTTGAGATTTATCTCCGACTCTGGTCTCATCAGAGGGTTTTCCATATGAGTGAGTGTACTCGAATTTGGATTTTGTTTTCTGGAAGGTTGCCTCTCAACAGGGTGATTTTGATCAACTTCTTCAGTTATCATAGAATTTATGGGCAATCTGGAAGGCCATAACTAAAAAAAAAATACAAATTTAGAGATCGAGACGAATGATATAATTGCTCAGGCTTTGGAAGTTAGTCTGGGAAGAGGCGCTCTCTTTTACGGCGGTTATGTCATCTCCATCTCCGTTGTCAGATTAATGGTTTTTGGAAAGCAACCAATGTGCATTCAGGATTGGACTGGTGGTATTGTGTTGGTGAGGAGCGAACCTTGTTATTGGAGGCTAAGTGTCTAAGACGGAGCCCTCCCCCTACATTCGGAGTTAGAAGCGTTGTTGTCGGTCATGGAGCGGATACGTGCTGCAGGGATCGCTTGTCAACATTTCGAGACTGATTGTATGAGTTACTCACTATTGTGCAGTCTCTGAAGATTGGTCGTCCTTCTCCAACCTGCTCGATGAGTTTAACTTGCTGGAGTCCTTCCCACTATTCTATATCTCTTGGATCCTTTGTGCGTCAAATACGAAGACAGATTGTCTTGCCCGTGCTTCGCGTTATCTTATCTCTGAAGTTTTTTTTGTAAACTTCTTCTCTCCAGCTTGGACAACTAACCGAGGAAATTCTTTTTAATTTATTGTTTGGTTGAAAAAAAAAATAAAGAGATACACTTTTAGTTAAAGAAAATAGTTGTACATATGTTCAAAGTTAAACTTTTAGTTAATTTATTGTTAAATTTAACAAAGAATATATATTTAATTATTTTCATAAGTAAAAACAATGTATAAAAGTAAAGAGATAAACTTGTGGTTATAGAAAATAGTTTTTTTTTTTTGTTTTCTGTAATACACTAATGTATATCCATTTACAAACTACTATATACATTACCACTAAAAATGTATTTGTACACATAAATATATTCTACTGTTAGAATATACTCTTTAGTCTTTACTACTACCAACAAATTATCTTTATGAACACATTAAATAACCTATTATATTTTTATAGTTAAAAAATGCATACATTAATATTACATACTCATATCTTATATATTACAATAACAGTTTTTTTGAATAAATTATTTGATTGGTGAAAAAAATATGAGACGATCTTTTTTTTTCTTTTACTTCAACCAATCTTTTTCTTAGAAACAGTAATTAATTGTATATTTTCACAATCATTTTTTATCTTATATAAAAAGTAATCAATTTTCTTGTAAAATTAGCAACTTAAAATTAAAATAAATAAAATATATTTTAAGTTCAAATTTTATTTATATATATAATTTCCTTATACTGATCTTTTTAAAATTTTAAAGCTGTTTAAATTTTATAATTTTCTTATAATTGCCTTTTTAATATTTTAAAAACTTTTAATAGTTTTGTTTTACATTTGGAAGTTTACAAAGGTTTTGTTTCTTTAAAAGATTTTAAATAAACTTAGGTTTTCTTTTCTATATTTTACTTTTATATACAACATTTTTATGGTAGGTTTTGAATTTTAATATTTTTTTATTTTTAAAATTTTAATAAATTTATAATTGACATGTGTCAACATCTGAATAATATAATTGACACGTGTTATGATCTTGTTAATTAGTAATTTTGTCATCAAGATTTATATAATAAAATTTCGTAAAATACTGAATCCCTTGAGTAAACTCGACCATCATCAAAAACCTCGATACTGTATATATAGATACAAAAATCAGAAGCTCTAGAAATCCCTTAAGCTGATTCATAATCAAATTATCCCAATGGATGGGAAGAAGTTAAAACTAAGGATTACAAGAAAGATAACAAGGTAGTAATAATATTTTTGTCATCGTTTTTTCTTCTTATTTTCCCCGTGATCAAATTGAAAAATGATTGCTTTGTGTATTGAGGAGAGTCCCTAATTTTTGTCATGAGCTGCACGTGGGAAGACCACAAGTCCTATCTACAACACTAGACTCCAAAATTTGCCCACAACGTTACGAAACTATTCAATTCTCAATAATAATTCCACACAACCAATCCCATCGTTTGCTTTTCACTTTCATCTTTCATCTTCATCTTTGAGAATCTTAAGAAAAAGGGCAACTTTTTTTGTGTGAGATTCATATAGAACAAGAAACAAGCTTTTCTTCTTCTTCTCCAATTCCTCCAGGTTTACTCTTTACTCATCTTCATCTTTTATCTCGTTTTTGTTCTTCAATTCTGGTTAAGATCTAAGTTTCTTTTCATATCATTGTAATTATCACCCACCAACTGGTTAACCAAATTTTGATTACTTTGAAGGGGTTTTGGGTTTAGGGTGTGAAGAAATTATCAAAAGATTCGATTTTTAATTACTAATTGTTATATGAAGTCAACTTTGGGTCTGCTTGAGTTTCGAACAAATTAAGGATTTTTATATACTCAGATTTTTCGATTGTGGTTTCAGAATCATGCCTGAGAAGAACATTGTAGAGGACGTTATTGACGATTTGGTGGATAACTTCACTGAGAGAGTTCACAAGACCAAACATACTTCTTTCTTCGAACAAGAAGATTCCGTCAGTTCTCAATTCAACCGTTTGTTTGGTCGCCAGGAGCCTATCCATCGTGTCTTAGGCGGTGGCAAATGTAAGCATTCTTATACAAATTGTGATATTTGTTTTTTTTTTTGGTTTTGTTGTTGTGATTTGAGTCTTGAGGGAGAGAGATGTTTTCTTTCAGCTGCTGATGTGTTGTTATGGAGGAACAAGAAGATCTCTGCAAGTTTTTTGATGGGAGCTACTGCAATTTGGGTGCTTTTCGAATGGATCAATTTCCATTTCCTGTCTCTCGTTTGCTATGCACTCTTGCTTGGTATGATTGCTCAATTCGTTTGGTGTAACGCCTCAGGGTTCCTAAACCGGTATTTTTTTGGTTTCTGAAGCTTTGTTGTTACTATATTCTTGGTTCCATGTGATTGCAATCTAACATAATAATGTCCTTTCATGTCTCAAAAAACAGCTCACAGTCTAGAGTGCCTCGCCTGGTTCTTCCAAAGGATTTCTTTGCTGAAGTCGGTGTGGCCATTGGAACAGAAGTAAACCGTGGTTTGTTGTTTCTTCAAGACTTGGCTTGTAAAGGGAATTTGAAACAGTTCCTCGTGGTGCGTACTGTAGTTTTAGCGTTTTCTTGTTTCATAACAAGAAGAGAATCATTCCATCTTTACTTTATCTTCTTGGAGATGCATAATGTTGATCTGCATAATGTATCATTAAGCACATTTGGTTTATCTGTTCTAAGATAATATGTTCATACAACTTCAATCAATCTATATTATGCAGGCTGTAATCGGACTATGGGTAGCGGCAATGGTCGGGAGCTGCTGCAATTTCCTAACAGTTTTGTATATCGGTGAGTAGTTAGTTAGTTCTTCTTACTGGTGTGCCTCCTCTTTTTAAGATTGGAAGTTGAGTTTACAAGACCTTTTTTTTGTTGTTGTGGGTGAAAAGGGTTCGTTGGGGCACACACAATGCCGGTTCTGTATGAGAGATACGAAGACGAAGTCGATGGTTTTATGGATTCACTGATCATGAAGTTTCATAGTCATTACAAGAAGCTAGATTCTGGTTTACTCAGTAGATTCCCAAGTGGGAAGTTCGGGTTAAAGAAGCGTGACTAAATTCCCAATCAAAAGCCTTCTTATTATTCCCCCCCCCCCCCCCCCC
>NC_025699.1:4117126-4144290 GCF_000633955.1 Camelina sativa | reverse complement strand
CCCCCCCCCTTCTTTATTGTTTGGGATTAAAGGCTTGCTAAATGAATGTTTTGAGAATATTCATTCATTCATGTAGATTTGTGTATTGAAACTTTAGTACTTGTTTAAGAATAAGTTGATGTCTCAGACGAAAATAAAAGAACCATCAGTTTTATAAGACTTTTAGCATTTCTATCGTTGACTAAGGTAAAAAAGATTGAGAGAGGGGCAACAAGAAGATCAGATAACTCTCTTATTGTTTGGGATCCACCATTGTTTAAGTATTATACACGTGTAAGCTTCCTGAGCTTCGAAGCAAAAATGTTAAATTATATACTAAAAGAATATAAATATATTAAAAATAAAGAAGTAAATCAAAGAAAAAATGGAAAAAAGGAGTAAAGAAATGATCCACCACGATCGATCAACAAAGTGAGAGGTTAGGTTCGTTCATCTCTCTCTTTTCTCCCGAATCTTCTTCTCTGATTAAAAAAAAGGTGCTCTCTCTCTCTCTCTCTCTATCTTCTCGTCTTCAATTATTGTTTTTGCATATCCCAAATTTTTGTTCTTTTGATCGTTTTTATGTTTTTTTTTTTTTTAGTATGATTTGATCCGGTTGTTGTATTTGAAGAAGAAATCGAATCCAAGTGTTGGGATTTAGATTTGGGGTTTTCTCATTTTGTTTAGCTTCTTATTTGTGAATCCAAGTTTGGCTGATTCATTTCGTATTTGTGCTTCTCTGTTTTTGGTTTTGGTTTCGATCGATAAAGTTTTGATTTTTATCTTCATGCCTCTGGGGGTAAATTTGCGATTTTTTTTGTTTTTTTGTTTGTTCTGTTGGTTTTTATGGTTTGTATCCCTCTTCAGTACTTATTCTTATAGAGACTGCTTTCTTCCTGACAGGAACAAGGTCTGTCTGGTTTACAAAAAGTCTCTGAGATGTCAAGTGGAACAGTGAGAAGGGTTTCACGTCAAGATATACAACTGGTAATACTAAAGATGAAGGGTCTTGTTAAGTTATTTGTAGTTGTGAACCGCAATCTCAATTGTTTTGAAAGTTTTTGCCTTTAGTTAATAGGTCAAAACTGTAGTTAGATCCGTTTCTTCCTTAAGAACCTTCATATAGATTGCATATCCAGATGGTTTATGCTGCGAACCTTCATATTGTTGAATCTCCCCATAGCTATGGAGAGAGAGCCATTTTTTTTCTTTGCTACCCTCTCAAATACTTTTGGTGAGAACCCTTTGCCATATGTTTGATAGCCATGAATAGCTTGAAAGCTATTAATTAATTAGTGATGCACCTTTAGTGAATGCCTTTGCTTTCATTGTGTGAATCTGCTAAAAATGAAATTGAATTCTTCCTCTTCCAACTGGCATGTCATACCTTTAAGGTCAATAAAGCTTACTTTTGGCCTGTTGTTATGCTGTTTCAGGTGCAAAACCTTATAGAACGATGCCTCCAACTTTACATGAATCAGAAAGAAGTTGTGGATACTTTACTGGAGCAGGCTAAAATCGAGCCTGGGTTCACAGAACTAGGTAGGCATTGAAGTACTCTGTTTTTTTCTCATAAATTAGCATCTGACTGTGTAATCCTTGTTCATTGATGTTTATTCGCCAGTTCAGGACATCCGTAGCCAAAATCATGTGTGAAAGTTTTTGTTGTTGCTTAAAACTGAGATTTTATGTATTTGTTTGGTCTACGAGTCACCTAGTAGGTCTTATTGGTCAGAACCGAGTTAGGAAGTGCTTAGAGATAAGAGCTCCTAAAAGCTGACAACAATATTGCATAACAATAGATCATGAAGTATGAGAGAAAATGTGTTGTAATGAGTAACGATGATAAAGATGGAGATTGTCCCTCTACTGCAGGGTTGACCAAAAATTTATGCTAGGATGGTTTTCTTTTTGGTTTACAGTTTGGCAGAAGCTTGAAGAAGAGAATCGGGAGTTTTTCAAGGCTTACTATCTTAGGCTAATGGTTAAACACCAGATAATGGAATTCAATAAGTTGCTTGAGGAGCAGGTTCACCACATGCGTCAGATTCATCCAACTGGGGTTGCTTCCATCCAAAATACAAATGGTTCTCATCTTCAATCAAGTAAGATTCGTTTGGAGTGAGATGGATTTTGATTATTGCATTTTAGGGGTCTCTTTATTACTTGCATAATTATGCTATGAATTATTGGTCAATTGTTGTAGAAAACAGTCCTCATATGCCTTGTCTTGTTGTCTGGCTTCCACTTTCTGCCTTAGTTCCACTCTAGGTGATTTCTTTGTAGAAGTACATCTTCAAACTCTTTATGAACTTGCTTCTAAGATGAAATTTAAACTCAGTAATTGGTAGTTACGTCTCTTAGAATGGATGAAGATATGTCTGTCAGGAACACGTCTTACCTCACTCTTCCTTCCATGACATTTTAGATTAGTCATTCTTTCAAGTCACAGCTAACAACTGATGAATATTATTTCCTCTCTCTCTCTTCACTGTGATTACTTATTTTGTTATACTGTGGTTGAAATTGGAGGGAGGTTATGAGTATCAAATAGCTTACCTATGTAATTTTCTTAACAGTGAATCAGAAACAATTACGCTATCCCTCTGAGCACACTGATCAATCTTTGAAGTCTGGTAGTGCACATCATCCTATGGCTCCTAGTCTGTCTAATGCGTTCCTCAATGGCTCTTCAACACTCAATACAAATGTGCCCTCTTCTATAAACATATCAACCCATGCTAGGAGAGTTGATGCTTCTCCAAATATGCTCTCATCGCAGACCACAAACATGCCTATGATGCAAGGAATGAATGGCGGAATGATCAAGTCTGAGACTGCCTTTACAAACCCTGCTTCATACATGTATGGTGGTGAACGGAATGCCCTCGAAGGACATCCCACAGTTGGAGATGCTTCACTTCCTAATTTCAGTAACGAGTCAAACAACCAACCCCTTAGTGATCCGCTTCTTGATGCAGAAGCTTCTACTTTTGGGTTCTTAGGCCAAATCCCTCGGAACTTCAGCCTCTCTGATTTGACAGCTGATTTTTCCCAGAGCTCAGGTCTTTCTCCATCTCATATACTCCTTTCTTTCTCTTTGTTCTTACATTAGCATGCATATAGAAGCAAGTAGTTATTAGTGGTTTTCTATAGTACAAGAGCCAGCGAACAGCTACTAGGATTTTTTCTTTTTGTAACCATAAGTTTTCATGTTGATTTCAGATATTCTGGAGAGCTACGATAGATCACCCTTCCTTGTACCGAATGCTGAAAACTTTCTGGACTCCCGTGAAAGGGGAGAATATCAAGGTGAGAGAATATCAAAACACAATACACTACTCGCTGGTTTAGAGAAAGTAGAAGTACTGAGGCAAAAAGAAAAAAAGTAATAATTGTAACTGTGTGTGTTTGCAGGAGACAACAAGAGATTGGATACCATATCTGAAGGTTTCAGTTACGAAAACATCGGGAGCGAGTAGTTAGGTAACAGGTAAGAACAATGCTCATTTGCCTCAATCTCAGGAAGTGCTTTTTGAATGTGCAGATCTAACATCAGCATCATCATCTTTGGTTTCTGAAAACTATGCAGGTTTTGCTTTATAAGTTTACTCATAACGTAGGACACGTTTGTGTACAAAAGATTTAGCTTGTGATGTTTGTCCTTGCAAAGACTATTTGGTGGTGGGTGTATAAAAAGGGCTTTCCATTAACATTTTTACTACTCTAGACTTAAGTTTTAGTAATAAGAGTAAGAAGATCAAGTAGTATTCAGTGTGTGATTTTGTCTCTTTTCTCTTGTGTGTTAGTTAACTTTTTACTTGTTACAATTGTTAATGTTTATTTTTTTTAAACAAGTGTTTTGGATATTGTTGTGAAGGCCAAGGATAAATTCAAAATAAGGAACCAGAAATTATATTTTGCATGAATTAAGTATCATTGCATGAATTAAGGAACCAAAAAAATTCCTAAACTTGCATGAATTAAGTATCATTGCTAAAGAGAAAAATAGAAGAAACAAAACAAAGACAATTGTTACAAAGAGATTTGACTCTCAATGTGATTGGGGAAAACATGGAGCGTATAGCCATGGACATTACTGAGCACAGATTGGTCGTCAGTGATTCCTTTAAGCTCGAATCTTCTAAAGCTGTTTCTCACCGGGTCACAAAATAAAATATAAGACGGTTTATGAAACATTTGTTCTACATAAATAAACTCACCAGCACTAGTGAAACCTTTTAGTAGGAAATAGCAGCGCAAACTCTTATCAAAGTGATAACGAGGTGCAAGGAAGTCTTTACTCGACCACTTCTGTTTCTCTGCGTCTTCCAAAATCCACAATCTGAAACCCTTCTTCATGTTTGGTTTTCTATCAACACAAGCTAACCTCCCTTCATAAGGGATAAGTTCCTTGTGAACATCAGATTGTGGTAACAGTATCCTATCGAATATTTCAGATTTAACATCAAAGCTCATTAGAACCCAAACATCCATATGATAAACAAAGGCTAGATAATATACAACACCCTTGATGCATCGGCCAGAAGTATAATAGTTAGAACGATGGGAATAGTTAGTTTTGACCGCTCTCCATGATTTTTGAGCTGATCCCAATGTAAACACCCGACAGTCATCACAACTCTTTGAAAAAGGGATGCACATTACTTTGTGTTTACCTTCCACTGGATCGTATCCTAGAAAGATTGTTATATCCTTCCAGCCCGTATTTAATTTGGGTAAAGTTAACAACCGTCTCGTACTAGGGTTCCAAACAATAGGCGTTGCTGATTCTTGAAAGCAGATCAAACCCTGGACAGATTCCGTAGGGCGGAAGTAATCGAAATTTATTGGGAATTTCAGTTCCATATGATAACGATCAATAAGCTCAGAAGAAGAGTAAGACTTGTTCCAAGTATCAAACGTCTGATGATGCTGCGGAATGGAGGAAACGAACAACTTGTCATTAGCTTTGAAGCAGAGTAGAAGCCGTGGGGACCGAGTTTTGAACAAGCTGATGAAATATGGATCGGTGGTGATTGATGACCATGGCTTGGACACGCAACGAAACCTCACAACAGATTTCTCAGGAAGCCTTAAGAGTATCTCTGAGGTTACATCTAGAGGAATTGACGAACCTGATTTGGATTGCTTCCCTCTTCTTCTTCTTTTGTGGACTTTTCTCCTCTTCTTCTCTTCTTGTTGCTCCATCAAAAAACCCTAGTTTTTTTCTTTTTTTTTTCTTTTTTCTTTTTAGATTTTCGAAAACAAAGAGATCCGGCTATGTTATAATGAATCTAATGTAATAACGTCTTTAAACAAGACCAAAATAAATAAATTCGTCGCCTGAGAGATTCGAACTCTCGCGGGAAAATCCCATGTACTTAGCAGGCACACGCCTTAACCACTCGGCCAAAGCGACTTTTTTGTTGTTTTGTTAATTCATAAAACATTTTACTATTGTATTACAATTTTGCTTTAGAATTGCAAATAAGTAAAAGTAGAAAAATTTGTGTCCGAATTTCTAACTTGCAGAGATTTGGCTTATAAAACTACTAATTCACATTTTTTGGGCTTTGTTATAAACTCATAATCATATGCGTAAAAAAAAGCAAAAAAGCATATGCATAAAAATCCAAAATTCATATATCTTCCCAAAAAGAAAAAAAAGTCTTCCCAAAAAGAATAAAAGTCAAAAAAAAAAATTAATTAGACAAAATGAAACATTGAACGTGGATAATGAATGAGAAATTCAATAACAACCATGTCCTTAATGCGTAAGCTAGTGGTGGTTACATGAGGTAGTGAGTGACTAATGACTAATGACCAAAAACGCAAACCAAACGGATCACACAAACCGAAAGCTAATAAATATAATTGTTGGATCAGACCCCACCACCACCACCACTACAGAACCACAAACACATTTTAGTACAATCACTTAAAGAGAGTCTCATCTCTCTCTCTCTCTTTCTGTGAGAGAAGTAGATAATTGTCTCCATCTCCACGAAGCTTACTGCTTCTGGGTAAGTTTTGTGGTCCTCTTTCATCTTTTTTATAGTATTCATCTTCGCAATCTCTCTAGTTAGATTTATATATCCGTTTGGTTTTTTCTTTACTTTCGATTTTGGGGGAATTCGATGGATACTTTGTTGAAATCACCAAACAAGCTCGAATTTTTCGTCCCTCAGTTTCATGGGTTTGATAGATTAGGTAGTAACAATCCAAACCCTTCAAGGGTTAAGCTTGGTTTGAAGAAAAGGGCTATCAAAATTGGCTCTGGTGTTGTTGTTGCTGCGAGTAGTACTAGTGCTGCTCTTTTGGATCTTGTTCCTGGAACTAAAAAAGAGAATCTTGATTTTGAGCTTCCTTTGTACGACACTTCCAAGAGTCCACTTGTTGATTTAGCTATTGTTGGTGGTGGTCCTGCTGGTTTAGCCGTGGCTCAACAGGTTTCTGAAGCTGGTCTCTCTGTTTGTTCCATCGATCCTTCTCCCAAGCTTATATGGCCTAACAACTATGGTGTTTGGGTTGATGAGTTTGAGGCAATGGATTTGCTTGACTGCCTTGATACAACTTGGTCTGGTGCTGTTGTCTATATCGGTGAAGGTGTCAAGAAAGATTTAAGCAGGCCTTATGGGAGAGTTAACAGGAAACAGCTCAAATCCAAAATGCTTCAGAAATGTATAACCAACGGTGTTAAGTTTCATCAGTCTAAGGTCACTAACGTTGTTCACGAGGAGGAGAACTCTACTGTGGTTTGCAGCGACGGTGTAAAGATTCAGGCTTCTGTGGTTCTTGATGCAACAGGGTTTTCCCGGTGCTTGGTTCAGTATGACAAGCCGTACAACCCTGGCTACCAAGTAGCTTATGGGATTATAGCTGAGGTCGAGAGCCACCCTTTTGATGTTGACAAAATGGTGTTCATGGATTGGAGAGACACGCATCTGGACTCATACCCTGAGCTTAAAGAAAGGAACAGCAAGATCCCAACGTTCTTGTACGCTATGCCATTTTCTTCCACTCGGATATTTCTTGAAGAAACTTCTCTAGTTGCTAGACCTGGTCTACGAATGGAAGATATTCAAGAAAGAATGGTTGCTAGACTGAAACATTTGGGGATCAATGTGAAGAGGATTGAGGAAGACGAGCGTTGTGTGATCCCTATGGGAGGTCCTTTACCAGTCTTACCTCAAAGAGTTGTTGGAATTGGTGGAACAGCAGGAATGGTTCATCCTTCAACTGGTTACATGGTAGCTAGGACTCTTGCAGCTGCACCAATAGTTGCAAAGGCCATTGTGAGATACCTTGGTTCATCGAGTAGTAACAGCTTGAGAGGGGATCAACTCTCTGCTGAGGTATGGAGAGACTTGTGGCCTATTGAACGGCGTAGACAGAGGGAATTCTTCTGTTTTGGAATGGATATTTTGCTGAAACTCGACTTAGAGGCTACTAGAAGGTTCTTTGATGCATTCTTTGATCTGCAACCTCATTACTGGCATGGATTCTTGTCTTCCAGGCTGTTTCTTCCGGAGCTGTTGTTCTTTGGGTTGTCGCTCTTCTCGCACGCTTCCAATACCTCAAGATTGGAGATCATGACTAAGGGAACTGTTCCTCTTGCTAAGATGATCAACAATTTGGTACAAGATAGAGACTAAGGAACCAGAAACTTAGATATATATGTTCTTTGGTTCTTGACTCAAAGGTATATCAACATTGCAAGTCGTCGTCGGATAATTGTGTATAAAGCGCAGATCATAAGTTGAATCCTTGTGAAATCAAACTGTTACTAGTTATTCTTCGTTAAAACTAATACATAGTGTGCTGCAGTGTGTTTTCACCAACTTTTGTAAAACCCAAAACTTGAGGCAAGATAAGATAAAAGAGTTGATGTTCAACACAAATAGCAAATCTTTTCAAACTCCTTACCATCCTTTTTCCAGTTATACCGGTTTGATGCTTCCGAGAAAATCTTATATTTCGTTTTCCTCAAAAGGGTCTCTTTCTGGATAATCACCAACCTGCAAAGAAATGGTATATACCGTTGGTGGTTGGGGTTGAAAAGTAGCTAATTAGAAATTACTAGCTGTGGTATCGGATAAGAATTTACATCAGAGTAAGAGATGTGGGAGCAAGCCACAAAGCCCAATACTCTAATATTAGGAACGTGCTCCTTTAGTTCAAAAAAAAAAAAAAAAGAACGCTCCATTAGTAAATTATGGTAATTTTTTTTTTGTCACACGATTTTGATAGATAATAAGCAAATATAACTGCAGAAAAAAACAAGGAAACCATATTCAACAAATTTAGTTTTCTGAATGCATCAAAAAAACATGAAGCTTGAAAATAGACCATAGAAAAAAATACGTACTTATTATATTACCATCCGGTAAAACCAAGATTTTTTATTATTATTCAAAACAATAAAAATAAAAAGAATTTTTGGATTCACTACCGAATAGATAAAAATATACATCACAATCGTTGATGAACCATAGTCCATAGGGAATCTTGTGACCCATTCTTCACTGAACATACGGATCCCATAAGCATACCCGTTGCAACGGTCATCAGAAAAACAAAAAGGTCGATGGCCACGTACATAGTGATAAATCGCTTTCCATTCTTTTTTTAGAAATTCTTTTATAATTGCAATATCGCATTTAAAATTATGTAATCTACCCAAATTTTTAATATGAAAACTCGAGAAATATTTCTTCTCCCTTTCAATTCCAGTTTATAATTTTTTAAAAAGAAAATTCAAAATAACTAAAAAAATCTACTAAGGTTTTTATCCGACAACGAACTTTCTTTCACAAAAGTACAAGAATGATATCCTCGCCTTTGGAGTTTAGTCATTTAAACATTTACCCCTAATATTTTCCCTAAACAATATTTTTGTTTGATTTTTATAATTTTCAATATTTGAAAAATCTAGTTAAGTTATATCCATTTCTTTTCTTTTGGAAATTCTTTTATAATTGCAATATCATATTTAAAATTGTGTAATCTACCCAAATTTTTAATAAGAAAAAAATAAAGCGTTCGAGAAATGTTTATTCTCCATTTCAATTCCAGTTTATAATTTTTTTAGAAAAAAATCAAAACCACTGGAAAAGTTTACCAAAGTTTTTTCTATCCACTTTTAATTTTTTTTTTTATAATTTTCAAAACTAAAGGAAAAATCCATCTGATTCCCGTCAGCTCCATAAATAAATTGTACAAATTAACCAATATACGCTTACTGTGTTGAATGTAAATGGTACTAGTGTACTGTGTGTTGTTATATAGTCTAGCCATACTTGTCACTAGGGTAATCATTTCTTTGCATATGCATCAGTAGATTTATTCACGGGAAAAAGATGGCTAACTACACGAAGTATTGGAGAATATATGGTCACACATACCAATTATACTATTGTATACTCAACTACACGAAGTATATGTATTACATGGCCACATACATGAACTATATGACGTTATGTGGTCAACACCATAAACATACAATCCGGTACACCGGTCAACTATCTCCAGCGAAGACCGATGTTGACTCCAGCGTTGACCAAAAAAAATATTAAAACTTTTTTTTCATTAAAAATCAAAAATAATAAATATTACATATAAATTTTTTTGTTTTTTCATGATTAAAAACATATCAATTGAAAATCTAAATATTTTTATATATTTCTTATGTATTCATTCTTAAAATTAGTAAATTTTTATTTTTAAAGCTAAATTAATGATTAAATAAAAATCATTAATAACTCTTTTCAAGATATCTATAAAGATATATATATATATAAATCTTTCATAATTAGATTATTTAAATACTACAAAATCAATAAAATCAAATTCAACTACTTTCATTAGAAAAATTATATGCAAAAGATTGAGTATATGACTCTTTACTCTAAAGTTTGCATGATAAATGTTGTATACAATTTTAGATACTTTTACTATAAAATTTACATACTCTTAATAACATGTAAACAACAACAAAATAAATTCACAATATTTACTTCTAATATATAAAAGATAAACATACAAAAAAATCATTTTAGCAAAACAATATATTTGATTTGAAGGTATGTTTGTAAAAAGGTATAGAATAAGAGTATTTTTGCAAATTCCTTTATATTACACCTTGAAAATAATTATCAATGATTTTTATTTAACTATTAGTTTAACTTTAACAATAAAAATTAACTAATTATAAGAATGAATACATTAGAGATATATAAAAATATTAAGATATTTAATTGAATATGTTTCTAATCATGAAAAACCATTAATATACTATTTTTTAAAAATTAAAAAAAAAAGTTTAGAATACATTATTTTAGTCAACGCCGGAGTCAACGTTGGTTTTCGCCGGAGTCAACGTCGGTCTTCATCGGAATCAGTTGACCTGTATACCGGATTATATATCTATGGTGTTGATCACATAACGTCATATAGTTTATGCATGTGGCCATGTAATACATATACTTCATGTAGTTAAAGATACAATAGTATACTTGGTATGTGTGACTAGCCATCTTTTTTCCATTCACTAGTGATTTCATATACTTACATTACATACATGACATACATATATTTTCTCTGCTTCACTTGGTCAAGAAGTAACCAATAAACTTACATAAATCGAAAATTTTAACCTAAAGTTTGAAGCTTTCATGATCTAAACTCGACGGTCTAGGAATTTTGATGCTCTTTGAGCTTTGTATCTGTGAAAAGCATCTTCAAAATAAAGAAAAGTATCTGTGTTTTGGAATCAAGAACTGTGGACTTGCAGACGGTACCGGAAGAGCAAGTACGTGAGCAGGCTGTACTAGATAGAGACTAAGATAAGGACCGGAAACTTAGATATATAAGTAGATCTGATTCTTTGGTTCTTGACTCAGTGGTATATCTAGATTGCAAGTCGTCGGATAATTGTGTATAAACCGCAGATCATAAATTGAATCCTTGTGAAATCAAACTGTTACTAGTTATTCTTCGTTAAAACTAATACATAGTGTGCTGCAGTGTGTTTCCACCAACTTTTGTAAAACCCAAAACTTGAGGCAAGATAAGATAAAAGAGTGGATGTTCAACACAAATAGCAAATCTTTCAAACTCCTTCCCATCCTTTTTCCAGTTATACTGGTTTGATGCGTCCGTGAAAATCTTATATTTCATCTTCCTCAAAAGGGTCTCTTTCTGGATAATCACCAACCTGCAAGCCAATATCAAGTTCATGAGTAGTAGAAATTGGTTTTCTTATTCAGTCTAGGTTAAGTGCTAAGAAACCAAGCCATACTAGGTCCAAACCATGTCCAGTAAGTCAAACTCCTCCAAAAGTTGGGTTGAGAGTGATAATAATACCCTTACGGATTTGTTAGTTCTATAGCTTACCTAATATGAACAACTTGGAAAGGTAAAAAAAAAAACATGTGTTGACATCTTTTTGAGAAACAGCAAATTCTACTATACAACGGATAATGTAGAGTGACTAAACCAGTTCGATTCTATGAAATGCAATAGGTCATTTCACAGGCAGAATGAAATAAGTAACTGTGAATGCTAAGACCTTCGAGAAAACAAAATACCTTTACTTTGTCAGGCCTGACCATACCACCATGAAGCGGAGGGCACTCAAAGAATCTTGTTCCTTTCACCCTGCAAATGTAAGCCAGTCTCAGATATGTATGTTCTTACAACCGAGCTTCCACAGAATGTAACCATGATGTTAAGAAAAAAGTGTATACAAGATTAAGACGCTTAAAGTGATACTAGGACAGAAACATGAGATGCAACTGAAATCAAGTTTCCAAAAGCAACTAAGCAAGAAAGGACTTTTACTTAAATTTGTTATAGAGTTTAACGGCAACAAATACAAATTAGACTTTTACTTCAATTTGTAATAGAGTTTAACGTCAAAATAGCATAAGACGAAAGAATTAACATACATGCCATCATGTTTTCCAAGGGGTTCATCATACTGAATTCCAACCCAATAGCCAGGACCCAACGACTCTGCTCGTCCAACATATTTGACCATTCCTCTTTTCTCCCCAGGCTCAACTTGGCATCTATCTCCCACCTTAATATTTGACGGCAATGGTTTAAATTAAATTAGAAGCATAACGAGTTGAGAAAGAGCAGAATCAGAAAGGTCAGGTCTCACAACAAAGTTAACAGGAAAACTGGCTGACTAGCTCTTCAGTTTAAGGAAAAATAACATTGGTATTGGCACATAGATTTTCCATACAAAAAAACGGACTAACCTTGAAATTTGCACAGAGATCTTCCATATGGTTCTCCTTCGTCTGTTGAAAGGATAAAATTGGAAGAAGAAACCATAAGAACAATTGTATTCTTGAAGGACTTACTCTACCCCAAATACTTCTCCCAATGACTAAGCTAAAAGCTTCAGTTTCGCTGAAAGTTTGACAAGAAGCAAGAATTTGGCTTATAATCTATATATTCATTTTGCCATACCTTAGCCTCAGCAGCAACCGGATTTTGAGAAACTCTTTTTTCTTTGAATTTCCTAAAACTGTCTGGAATTTGAAAACAAGAACATATACAACCATCAGAAGAAATTGGCGGTGCTCCAACATATATTCAAAGTCACTTGATAGACAAACTTGTCTCCTTAAAGAGACAGATTGTATGTAGTAGAGAATTCACCAGTTCGTTTAGCATAATCCTCCTCTGAGATGTTATACTTCTCAACCAATGACGTATCTTCAAGCCAGCCACCAGTTGTGACAGAAGAAGGATCAAGATCTATGATGTGTAAGCGAAACCTATTGAAAGCAGCAGAAAAAGAACAATCAGATAAACTGATAAAACAAGAATCCATCAATCTAAATAGAGTTTCATGGAGTCAAATTGGCTCCAAGTTCTCTAAAGAAGCAAACTTTTGGCAAATGGCTACAAAGCTATGGGGGAAAACAGAAGTTACCCATCAAAAGGGGAGAAGAAACCAAGGGGTCTAGCATCATCACTGAGGAGTGCAACCTTTGAGCCAGATTCATCATAAAGCTCTAAAGCCATGGAATTAACAGATGTACCACATTTCTTCCATAGCTTTTCTTTCACAGCTTCTACACTCATCTACAGAACAAAACAGAGCTTTATAGATAGCACCACTACATATAATTTAAAAAACAGTTGGTGGAATTGTTCTGTGTCGAGACTCACTTGCGGAGAGAAACGAACATCAGCAGAGAAGCTTTTAAGGTTGGAGTGAGTAATGTGGAGATGTACAGAGTCATCTCCTTCCATCTGTAAAAGCGAAGTCGCCATTTTTTCACTTCTACACCTGACAATATAACTCTGTTTCAATCACTTATCTCTCGATCAAATCCAAAAAATCAAATTCGACTTTTTCTCGACTTGAATAACATAAAACACTTACCTTCCTTTGCTGATTTTGGAGCAAAGAGTTCGACTTTGTCAGAACTCGAATCGAATCTCGCCGGATCGGAGCTGAGAATAAAACCAGAGAGACGATAAAAGAAATGACGTCGTTTTATGCTGTTCAAAAAAGACTTGTTTAGATTTTAGCCACGTGTGCAGTCGTACTGTGTACTCGCCCGCAGATTAGTAAAGTCTTTTACATGCGGCCAATGATTACAATTGAGGACACGGCGAGAGAAACAAAAAAGGTAAGAAGATCACAGTGACGACGACGAGGAGGAGGAATATTCCGGCGATGGCGGAAGATTTTTCGGTGGTTGTGTTGGCTTCTGATCTAGGAATTGACGCTAGACCGTTCTTAACGAGAAGCGATGAGGTTGATGAACAAGAGAATTGGCACGATTGTCCTCAATACTTAGGAGATGATGAAGATTTCTCCGATCTTGATCTCCTCCAGTTCTTTACACTTCAAGGCTTGGATAAGTCCGGTCATCGGATTTTTCGCATCGTCGGAAAGTATTTTCCTGGTAAAATCACACTGTGACACTCTACACGCTTTTATAAATTTGGTCTTTAAGATATTGTGATTAAAGTTTCTAACTTGATTCAACAGTTGATCTTCTGATTAGTCTTTTTGGTGTTCTTATTTGTGTAAGCTAATGATGATCCGTTTGGTTAAGTTTAAATTTGATTTTTTGTTATTTAACTGGTTTCTCTTTGTGTACGATTTGTAGCTCGTGTTGTGAGTGCAGAGCGGCTGAAGAAGTATATATTCCAGAAGATATGCAGCCAATGTCCTGAGGGACCGTTCTGTTTGGTATACATGCATAGCACAGTGCAAAAGGACGATAACTCACCGGGTATAACCATCTTAAGATGGATCTATGAGGACCTTCCTTCGGATATCAAAGACAGGCTTCAAGTTGTTTACTTCATCCACCCTGGTCTTCGTTCCAGACTTGTCATTGCTACTCTTGGCCGCCTTCTTCTTAGTGGAGGGTAATCATTTCTTTTCATATGCATCACTAGATTTATTAAGTAACCTCCAACTTACGTAATCGAATATTGAACCTTTCATGATCTAACCCTCGAAGTCTAGGAATTTAATGTTCTTTGAGCTTTGTATCTGTGAAAAACAACTTCAAACGGTTGTGTGATCTACAGTAGATTACTTTTGGAATGAAGAACTGTGGACTTAACTGATTTTGTCAAAAACAATATCTTTTTCAACGTTGCAGACTCTACTGGAAGATCAAGTATGTGAGCAGGTTGCAGTACCTTTGGGAGGAAATAAAGAAAGGCCAGGTGGAAATTCCCGAGTTCGTGAACAACCACGACAATGTGCTCGAGCATAGACCATTAACTGACTATGGAATCGAACCGGATCCTTTCCAGTTAAGCGAGGTTCAGTCTTCATCGCTCTCGCTTAACCGCTACGAGAACAGATGGGTCTCATAGTAGATTTTTCTCTTTGTTGAGCTAGAACGGTCTATGTTTATGTTGGTTGTATAGAGTAATCTTAAGTACTGAATACTTCTCCTGTTTCAATCTGGTTTTGATTGTTTTTGGACCGAACCAACCAGTCCCAAGTCAGATATACATATGTAATCATTTTGGTTTGGTAAAGAAGATTGAGCCAGGGAAGAAGCCGGTTCACAGGTTAAAAAATACCAAAACTGTAGAATCAAATATTATACAAGAATTGCTTGCAGTCGAAGTAGAGTAGAGAGATCCCCACCTAATATCTAGTTAGACCCAATAGAGTATTATTATTGTAAAACTATCATCAGCTATAAGCTGCATCATCAGCAAAAAAGTGAAGCAGCAAAGCGAGTCTATTCAAATGAGATTGCCCAGAATCTCTTTCTGCAAAACAGAACATTCTCTGTTGTCTTCTTGTCTTTGTTTTTAAGCTGATGAGTTTCCACTTCCCACAAGAATTTTGGAGCCAAGTCTCGGATCCTCGAGATTATAGATTCCTCGTCTCTTATTATCACAAACCCCTGCTCAACCCGAAAAAAAAAACTCTCATTAATATGATCTGATGATGATAAAGACCAGACCACAAATGTTATTGATTCAACAGTAATGTCACCATTGTTGCAAACATACCTGAGGGCGAACTATGCGGTCCATCTCAAGCATGATGTCCTCTAGCAAACAACCATCTCCGTAGCTTTGGTAGTGAGAGAATACATGATTGGAATGCAGCAAATCATAAGTGCGTGGATATGTTGAGAACGGCTCACACCTAAGACACATTTTATTTTTAGTTAAGTGGTACTGACTGATGCTTGGCAAGGATCAGAAACAAAACAAGTGTTTGATAGACTAGAAGTACTATATCAGCTTACCAATCATGGAAAGCGCCATTTAAGCCTCTCTCGAAAATTGCAGGCAAGGTATCATTCATGGTTGCAGGTACTATGTTCATTACCCAAACAGGATACGAATTCATAGCTGCACCAAACCCACCAATGAATGCGTTCATGTCCATCACATTCCGCACTTCAGTCTCATTGACATTCATTAACCGCCAGTAATGATTCACTTGTTCTCTCCAGAAGACTGTATCTGATGTATATTCATCTTCACTGATGCCTGAATGTAAAGTTTTTTGGTAAAATGGTTAGGGAATCTAACAGAGCATAATGTCACCTCTTCAATGATTTTGACCATAAGAAATGTACCTAGTTTTCTTAGAGTCGCCGGATACGCAGCAAGACGTTCAGCTAACGAAGAGGGTCTCTCTTCTATTTGTCCACTACTAACTTGCACACAATCTTTAAGAGGAACTTTCCAAGATGGTTTTAAAACATCTTCCACATCACATAAACTAATGAGCTTTAGTTCTGCATTCTTCCTAAGACAAACCTCGTTCTCTTCTTTAATCCATATTGCAGTCTGTACCTCCCGGGAAATGAGCTTCCAGCACATTGCACTAGTTAAATTAACTAATTTATCCCAAATCATAGGATACTCTTTATCCTTTCTGTAAGCTACTGGTGATGAATACACGAAGTATCCATTGGGTCGAAGAAGACGATGAACTTCTTTAAGTAAGATGCCATCTGTAAGAATCAAATGCAAAGCTATCACTGCAAACAGAAGTAAGTCAACTTGTTTAACCAAATTTGACACAAGAATACATTACATACCATTCGCATGCCAGTCAACACGACATCTTGAACAATGAACCATCTCAAACGAGGCTGCAGGATAAGGCATTTGTTTGGTGGCAACAGCGGAAATCATTGCACCGATACCTCTTTCCAATGCAAACTGAATCTGGTTTTCATTACTGTCTTTGGGAGCAAACGACATTGTCTGTATACCTAAAGGAAGAAGATAAGCCGCAAAGCTGGCAACTCCACAGCCAACATCAAGAACTTGTACCACCCCAGCTGAACGCAAGTCACCTGTTTCATTAGTCATCATATTCCCCAACCTGAAGATAACATATATACAAAACTCAGTGCAATGCATTAGACCATAAACATTCACAGGGTATATAGAAGCTCATAAGTATCTACCTCTGTATGTATTCTGAAGCTCCATGCTTAAAATTAGCACCACCACCAGGGAACCACCAAAACTGACCTTGCTGATGCACCCAATTTTGCCCACCATTAACTTGAGCAAGATGATTATGATTCACATTACTTCTCCAAACATAGTCTCTACTGGTTGGCCATCTAATAGGTATCTTATAATCATTTGGCGGAGGTACCAAGCAAAAGAGGCGCTGCTCGAGTGGCGGGCAATGACTTTCGAGCTCTTCTCTTCTAGAGAGATTCAAGCTAGGAAACAGCTGATGCCTATAAGTGACATTGTGACAAGGTATATACTCATTGAGCTCCAATGGACACACATTCACCCCAGTTTCAGGTATCACTAGTGGTAATCTTCTGTAAGTAAGCTCTATTTTGTTTGTAAATTTCGAAGAAGCTACAAACACAACAACACCACATTGTTAGGTTTATAAAATTCTGCAACTTTAATCCCACAAGAAAACAATTCTCCAAGACAAGAATTGAGCATCGAAGACCAAAACTTAATCAAACCACGCAAATTAATTCCAAGAGAATCCAAAACGTAACGCATGCAGAGGAAAAAAAAAACTTGAAGAATGAAGAACAGAGAGATCAGAGAGAGAGAGAGAGAGAGGGACCAGATTGAGAAGAAGGTTGAGAGAGGTAAATAGGTTGGTTGTTTCCGAAGAGAGAGCCAGTGTAAAAGGATCCAACCATGAGAAAAAGAGCCACTATGATCGTCTGCCCTGATCTCGCTGCACCAAATACACAAGAGCCTCCCATCGTTATTTTCTCTCGCTCTCTCTCTCTTTCTTCTTCTTTAACTTCAAAGAACAATTATCGCTTCTTCGTCTTCTTCCTCGGGATTCTCGTTGATGATACTTTTACTTTCGAGTTTTGAGTTCAACAACCTAACCTATCAAGTAAGCAGAGAGAGAGACCTTCTTCACAGCCTCCTAGACCTTGTCACGTCCTCCTCTCACTTTAGACGTGTCAATACAAAAATTTTATTAGAGAAAATTTTATTCTTTCTTTTGAAACGGGTCTCTAGTATTTCTTAAGTTTTTAACACCACACAAAAATTTTGAGACCAGCCCGATTGATAAAATATGCGCCACACCTCTCTTTTTTATTTTTTATTTTTAATTACTAAGAGATTAGTACGTACATTCCCTCAGATCAGAGACCAGAACATTTTATACGGTTGCCTCTCAAGTGTCGTTTCTCGAACCGGCGACCTCTAAATTTTGCAAAAGAAAAAAAATGTTAATTATGTTAATTTTAGTGAAAGTTTTCATATTAATTATGATGATTTGAAGATTAATGAGATCGATTTGGAATAGTTATGGTATTTTCTTGAAAATAAGTTTTATATCGCAATCTCTATAAATCAGTTTTTGGAAACTTTTTTTTTTTTTTTTTTTGGAAACTTAATAACCACTGATTGAAAAAAAAGTAAATTTAATTGACAAACGAATAAGGAAATAATTTACTTTCTTTCCAAATATTTATTGGACATGTAGGAACAAAGACTAAATAGTCACAAGTTGTATACAAATAGAAGGGGACTCCCTATAAATCCAAAATCATCTTCAAGTCAGACATAAAAAGTATTAAGAACAAAATAAAATGGAGAAAATTTCAGCATTCTTCATCATTCTCTTCCTTGTCTCGTCGTGTAAGTACTCTTCCTTGTAGTTTTCACTTGTCAATATCAATCCTTAGTTAACTTGCTAATACTAATTTATTGAACAGGCATGGTGTCAATGAGTGTTGGAGATATATGTAAAACGGACAGAGATTGTGTGGAGATTGGGTTTCCAAGATGTAAGAACACTGGAAAGATGCCAACTTGTTACAACGGATATTGCAGCTGTTTCGCTCCTCCAAGGCGTTTTTCTCCTCCTCCTCCCCCTCCTCCTCCTCCTCACTCTTCTACTCCAAACTCTCCTTCTTCATCAACCTCCAAATTCTGATCTGAATTCATATAATATTAATGAATTTTGATGCAACTTAATTCTTTTTTTTTCCCATGCAGCATATTTATGTTTTCCTTTTTCTAATTATCATTTTAGGGATAAAAATACTCCTTAATGGCTTCATTATTATATCCTCTACATACATCTCACGGAATCCAATATCAAACGGAATCATAAACTTTACATTACAGAGGAGCTGCGTTAACTTGACCAATTTGGTTAATTTGATATACAGATAACTATATAATAAACTAAACATTTAGTAAAAATGACAGTAGACAAAAAAAAAAAATAGAAAAAAATGTACAAAAAGATCTTTATATATTCAAAGGAAGAACATGCCTTTGAGGAATCTGACAAACATGGACCATTGTTGTTTATTTTACCCACTTAATCGATTAATGGAATATACAGTACTTTTAAAAATTATTGAAACTTCTGGTGCCCTCACAGTCACATGTTCTCTCACTCTATTAATGGTATAAATGAATTTTTGACCGATTAAAAATACTTGTTTCCAAAAACGACAATTAACTAAGAAAGCTTGCAAACTCTGCAAATTCTCGAATCTAAAATGCATCTTAAGAAGAAAAAATTTAAAAAAATTTGAAGGAGATGGTTAGATCTTTACAGTTTAGACATAGATTCTCCAATTTTTTTTTTTTTAAATGTGTAATCTCAAAACTAATTTAATTAAAAGCTATGTAAAAACAGAGAGAAGACGTAAGTGGAAAGATCAGTCTCATATTGCATCCATCACTTCATTCAGATTCCAGAATATAAACATCTACTAATCTCAAGAAAAAACAAACGATACTCATACTCATAAGTCATAACCCTAAAACAAAGGGCAAAAAGAGCTTCTTCATAGCAAAAGAACCACAAAAAAGAAACAGAGTAAGCAAAAAAAAAAAAAAACGAAGAAGAGAAAGAGAGAGAGATCAACGCTGAAGATCCATCATCATTCGTGAGAACTCAGTGAAGCAAACGAAACCGTCACCGTCCTCGTCAACATCAGCTATCATACGCTTACAATCATCTAACGTGCACCGCTCATCTCCTATAGTCGAAAAGACTCTAAGAAGCTCCTCAGCTGAGATCAAACCGTCACGATCCGCGTCAAAGAACTCGAACGTCTCCTTCATCTCAGCAGAGTCACGAGACGGATCCAAAGAGAGTACTACACGGCTCGCAAGCTCTTCTAAACGGATGGTACCGTCGTCTCCCTCCTCGCAACCAACTTCTTTGATCATAACGTTGATCTCATCCTCCGTCAATGGATCAGGACCGAGACGGGTAAGCAACGACTCAAGATCGTGTCTAGAGATGGCTCCATCGTTGTCTCTGTCGATCAGCTTAAACGCTTGGAGGATCTCGACGTATGAGTAAGGAGGAGGAGAAGGGTTGCAAGAAACCTCAGGGAGAATGCTAGTAGGCGTAACGGAACCGCCTCCTTCTCCTCCGTTACAGGATTTGTTAATAATAATACAGTCTTGGCCGGAAGAAGAGGAAGCAGATCCGAAGGAAGAAGTGGGGGATTTGGAAACTGTGGAACGGTCTTTGGATCTGATGAAGAAACGTTTTGGATTAAGTTTGGCGAGTTTCATATTTGGAAGAGAATGTTTTTGTGTGTTTTGTGATTTTGATTTGATGGTGAGATGATGAAGAGAAAAAGGTGATAAAGTGAATGTGTTTGATAAATGTGGGGGAGTGAAGAGTGATGATGAGTTACCCTATTGGCAATTTCCTGGAAGTTTCCTACTGAACTAACTTTATCTTGTTTTTTTTTTTTTTTATTATCTTTAGTTTATGTAAACTGTACTTTGGTTAGATTAACCGAATAGTACGTTTTTTTTCGTTGTATTTAGTTACGTGTTTCTAGGATTTTTTGGATGAAAATATCTTTGCCAAAATTGAATATTATGTAGTATTTCAAAAGTTTATGAGAACTCATAAACATATATACACACGCTGACACACATATGCTTTAAGTATAGATTTATTTTAGGATGAATATTGAATATCATCAAATATCATAATCCTGATTACTGACATTTGCTAGGGGGAGATAGTATTTCAAAACTTATAGTATAACGTAGTCATATAATTTAAAAGTTAATTCTTCTTGTTTCGTTATAGTTTCAAAAGTAATTTTTACCGTTAAAAGTAAAACTTTCCTATATATGTGTGTTTTAAACTTTTGTTTTCTTAAAGCTTGCTGATTTTTTTTAAAATTAATGTTGAAAATAAATCGAGTAGCTATAAATTGGGTAAAGTAATAACTTTCTAGAAAATTATCCACCTGTCCCATTTTTTTTTTTTTTTTTTTGTGAAAAGTAGGGGTGGACATTTAAACCGAACCGAACCGAACCAAACGAACCAACCGAATCCAAACCGACCCAAACCAAACCCAATCCTATACTCCAACCATTCGGTTATGTTTCTTCCCAACCCAAATGGTTCGGTTCGGTTCGGTTTGAAACCGAACCGAACTAATAACCTAATCTGTTTTTTAAATTAATTAATAATACTATTAAAAATATAAATATGTGATCTTACCTACAAACGCTTGCATTTGGTTTCTATTTTACTTTATTTTAAATTTCTAATAAATTAACTAAATATAAATATAGATTTAATTATGGTTAATGTTAGGTATTTAATTTTAATTTTCTAATTTATTTGATTAATTAACTATTATAAAACCATAATCAATTTCATTTTGTTACATTAATTGATTTTTAAACCGAATTAAACCGAACCATACAAAAACCAAACCGAACCGAACCGAACCAAACATAAACCGACCCGAACACAAACCAAACCAAACTAACTTCGGTTGAGTTTGGTTAGAGTTTTACCAAAACCGAATAAACCGAACCGAACCGAACACAAACCGAACCCAAACTTAAACCGAAATGCCCACCCCTAGTGAAAAGAGCAGTCCAATTTTTGCGCCGATCAAATGCTTAGATTTGTTGGCTAAAAATAATGTTCTGACCGACCTATACCTACTCCTAAATTCCCATAACTATACCGTACTTACATACTAGTATTTATTTTTCGACGTAATTTAATTACACTTTAACCTATAGAATAGTCACACCTCCAGAGGTTGTTGTATTATTCAAAACTTCAACATCTCGAGGCAAACATATACCGTGTATTTACGATTTACATGTGGGGGACGCGAAATTGTCTGGTTTATTAACGAACCGGTTCGATCCAGTTTTTTTTTAAATTCGAAAATTTTTTAAAGGTAAACCAGATTTAGTTGAGTGGGAGGGAAAAAACTAATTTCGAACACCTGAGAAGACTGAGAATCTTTTTCTAGGTCGCCGGAAAAGCTTATCGGAGGATGGAGAGAATCCATGTCTCAGTCAGAGCGCGGCCGCTTTCGTCTGAGGACGCGAAGACTAGTCCTTGGAAGATCTCTTCCAACTCAATTTTCATGCCCAATCATTCTTCTCCCACTTTCGATTTCGGTACTCTTTCCTCTCACTCCCCTTCTTCTCACTTCTGCTTCCAATTTCAATTTCAATTTCAATGCCCAATCTCTCTCTTTCTCTCTTTTCTTACAATTACAGATCGGATTTTTAGAGAAGATTGTAAAACCGTCGAAGTGTATGAGGCACGGACGAAGGCGATTGTTTCTGCCGCCGTTTGTGGATTTAACGGTAAATAACTCAACGATTCTTCTCATGGGTTTAGCTGATTTTAGATATCCACTTCGAATTGCTGCTTCAATTTTGATAATTTGGGGTTCTTTTGATTCCAATCTCCTTTTTTTGGGGTTTTAAGGGTTCTGAGTTTTTTTTCGTATCTGGTTCAATTGAAGGAACCGTGTTTGCTTACGGTCAAACTAATAGTGGCAAGACACATACAATGCGAGGCTCCCCAATTGAACCTGGGGTCATCCCTCTCGCTGTACATGATTTGTTTGACACTATATATCAGGTCCATCCCTATATTATTCTTAGCCTTTGTGTTACTCTCTTTGTAAAGTTGGTTTCTTTTTGATTTTTTTGGGATGTTATTGATTTGAGGAACAACTGTTTCTTCTTTTGTTTGATCACTACTCTAGGATACAAGCAGAGAGTTTCTGTTGCGTATGTCGTACCTGGAGATTTATAACGAAGATATAAACGATTTGTTGGCTCCTGAACATCGAAAACTACAGATTCATGAAAATTTGGAGGTACTTTCTGTGTCTTTTTTAGAATCCTGTTTAACAAATTCTCTAGTGATGCTGATGTGTTTTTTCAATCTGAGTGTTCGTAGAAAGGAATATTTGTTGCTGGACTACGAGAAGAGATTGTCGCTTCCCCTCAACAAGTCCTTGAAATGATGGAATTTGGAGAATGTACTTTCTGTTTTCTTTCACATTGGTTCTCTATTTTGTTCGTTCCAAACATAGTTTCTGTGTGTTTCTTAACCCGTGCCACATGCATTTGTATGCATTTCCTAAACTGTTTCCAATCTTGGTTTTGCTAATATTGATCTTCATTTGTCTTTGGAATAAATTTTCAGCTCATCGGCATATTGGAGAGACAAATATGAATCTTGTCAGTAGTAGATCGCATACTATTTTCCGCATGGTAAATATATATCTACACTCAACCTTAGCGCCCAAATAAATGTAAATTGATTTTTGACTTACCAGCTTCTTCATTATACAGATTATTGAAAGTAGACAGAAGATGCAAGATGAAGGTGCTGGAAATGCATGTGATGCAGTCCGTGTTTCTGTACTGGTATTGTTCTGTTGGAACCAGCGTTTTTTGATATGCAACATAGTATTTTTCTGTTTCATCTTTCTGATTTCTTTTCACTTGTAGAATTTGGTGGATCTAGCTGGTTCAGAACGGGCTGCAAAAACCGGTGCAGAGGGTGTTAGGCTGAAGGAAGGCTCACATATAAATAAAAGCTTGATGACACTCGGGACGGTTATTAAAAAATTGAGTGAAGGAGTAGAAAATCAAGGGTAAGTTTTTCTTGGGTCAGTTTGTTAGGGAACGAAGCATATGGTATATACGCATCAAGTGTTTAATTTTTTTTGCATTTTCTTTGGTTGAGTCAGTGGTCATGTTCCGTACCGGGACAGCAAGCTTACAAGAATCTTGCAGCCTGCTTTAGGTGGAAATGCAAATACAGCTATTATATGCAACATAACACTTGCACCGGTATGTATTAATCACCGATTATATGACATTAAGATAAGCCAGGCAGATGAAACCAAGAGCAAGTTTTCATTTTTTCTCCTTTTTCAACAATGTTAATCTTCGTTTCAATGTTAGATTCATGCAGATGAAACCAAGAGTAGTCTTCAATTTGCTAGCCGAGCACTGCGTGTCACTAACTGTGCCCATGTCAATGAGGTTGGATCCAAATTATTTTGAAATTATTCTCTCTTTCTTTAACATATTTCTAAGTAAGTCTGTTAATTATCGTATCTATTCTTGTGTTTTCAATACAGATATTGACTGATGCTGCTCTACTAAAGCGCCAAAAGAAGGAGATAGAGGAGCTCAGGTCCAAACTAAAGGTTTCTAACTCGTTTTCAGTATTTTTTTTCTCTTAAGAGTTATCTCTTATGCTTTTTTGTGGGTTAAATATCAGCTTTTGTATCGCAGACTTCTCACTCTGACCATTCAGAAGAAGAAATTCTTAACTTGCGCAATACCTTGTTGAAGGTATGTCATTTTTGTTCTTGATTCCATAATTATTCTGATTCTTTAGTACGGTTTTGATATATCCTATTTTTCTGCAGTCTGAATTAGAGAGAGAACGGATAGCACTTGAGTTAGAAGAGGAGAAGAAGGCACAAGCTCAGAGGGAAAGAGTTTTGCAGGAGCAAGCAAAAAAAATTAAGAACTTGAGTTCAATGGTTCTCCTTTCGAATAGAGATGAGAAGCGTGAGCAGGATCACTTTAAGAAGGTTTCTCCTATTTATTCCATCCATTTATTTTGGATACATTGAGACTTTATAACAGCATGGCTGGCTGGGCGCTAAACATTTGCTTAACTAATTAATTAGAATGATCTCCACATATTGTTGTTGAATGCTGTTCCCAAAAACATTAGTTTGATACTGTTGAGAAAATTATTTAAGTATCTTTGTTACATTTTCTTCCCATTTCTTCTTAGATTGATATATTATTTGTTTGCAGGGAAAGAGGAGGGATACATGGTGTATTAGTAAGGTTTCACGAGACTCCCCATCAGAGGTGAATATTGTTGAAATGACCAACCAACACATGAGAAAAAGTTGACTTTGGCAGCCATAAAAATACTTTTTTTTTCTTTCATAACAGGTCCAGTCTAATGTTTTGTCAAGGGGGTCCTCTCTTGAACCTGCAAGATCAGATCGTGAGACTGGTCCACTACTTCCATTTTCGGAACTGATAAATGAACCTTTACATAACATTAACGAAGAAGACGAAGATAGTATCAATGAAACCCTTGAAGCTCCTGCACTTCCAGATCCATGTGCTTTAGTGAATGTCACAAGCAGAAAGAAGCCATCAATCAAGCAGAAAAGTCATGTAGTGGTCAGTGTTCCCCTTTTGAATGTATCTAGTGCTTTTCTTGTGGTAAAGCTGGCCTTTGTTAATGTTATGTAGGTTGAAAACGAGTCAGATAGAATTCAAAGGGAATATGAGGATCTCCTCTTGCAATACGAAACCGAGGTAATAATTTGTCCTTCTCAATATCAGTTAATTTATGGATTTTATTTCTTATTTCTCCACACCTTCAATAGAGAATCATCAGCGAAATACAAATTGAGTTTCTTAAGGCGAAGTTGGGTGAAGAAGTTATATCTGGTGATAGAAAATGCAAGCAATTAGAAGTCGTTGGCAACGTGCATGTGGATGAACATGTTGTAAACTTAAGAGATCCAGAATCTATTCTTCTCATTAAGCAACTCCAAGAGAAGGTGCATATCTTTTTTTCTTTACCTACAACTGAAATGGATATCTAAGTAGCTTCTCTTTCTTCCATTTGGCTTTTTCCTTAACCGTGATATGTTCTGTCCAAAAGATAAACATTCTGGAGTTGGAGAAATCTTCAAGCAACCAGAGTCTTGATGATCTCGCCATGGAAAAACTTGCTGAGGTATCTGTGGTTCTTTAACTGATTGTGCTTTGCTATTCTGTCCAGCCACCTGGAAAAATAAATGCCTTTGTGCTTCATAATATATTTGAATAATGAATATAAGAAATTCGGTGGAAAGGGTTCAGACCATATATAGTTATACTCTATGCTGTTTTCTTAAACTTCCCAAACCTGACATTACTTAGTCTAGACACAGCAGAAAATATTTTTGAATGTGAATGAAAACATCATTTTGAAATTGTCTGTAACCTTACTTCTTACATATGGATCTTCTGCTGTCTTTTTCACTTTATACCTCTGCTGAACTAGTTAAAAGAGAATTTGTCATTCCAGTCAGCTTTCTAGACTTGTTTTTTATTTTAGTGTGCTAAATCTTTTTATACTATGAAATTCTATAGATTGAAGAGGAGATTCATGCTGCTAGAGAAGAGACCCAGGTGGCTCGTGAACAACTTGTGTCCAAGGAGTCTGAAGTTTCTCATGTGCTTAATGTTGGTTTCCATTTCAAATTCATTAATCTGATAAGTTTAGAACAGATTATTATTGTTGTCAATCAGTATGACATTGCCTAAATGTTTTTTTACTTGTCGTTGTGAAGGAGAATCTTAAATCTTTGGTCAATGTAGCAACAGAAGTTGAAGTCTTAGTGTCTGAATTTCAAAAATCTAAAGCGTCAGTGGAAACCATATCTTCAGTTATGGATGAGGGTCTCCAAGATTTTGCTTCATTCTCTTCTTTGATACATGTAAGTACTCTGCGTTGTTTGGTATATTCACTGCATTTTGTTTTAGACAATCATTTTCTTTTATGACAAACGTCCCCACTGCAGGATTTCACATCGTTTATGCACCAAAGTTTTGAGCAACATGCTTCACAAATCAGCAGCTACCAGAATGTCCAATCTTTTCTGAAACAAAAAGTTCTTGATGTTGAGAATGAGAAGGTCTGACGCTTTTGTTCACCTTTCACCTTGCATTTGATGGTAATTTTGCGGTAAAATCTGAAGTCATGATATTCCTTTTCAGCTTCTTTTGCAAGAGCAGTGTTCTGGTCTGCAGATCCAGATAGAAGAACTTAATCAGGAAGCTCAAAAGCATGAAACGTCCTTAATGGTATTTTGCTTATTTTCAAACAGATTTTATTAGAG
>NC_025699.1:4114550-4115066 GCF_000633955.1 Camelina sativa | reverse complement strand
TATCCAATGATTTGTTTGCAGGATGATCTTCTTTTTACCATTCTAATATTCGGTAACTTGTCCAACGTTGGATATGCAAAGTCGAAATATCAGATTTAATAAACCGTACGAAATCATTATGTCATTATAGAATCTCTTTCTATTGGCTGAATTTTGGACAAGCATTGCATGAGCATATATTTCTATCTTTTCGTATAATTTTCTCCGTGGAGAACCATATCAGTGTTCTTTTTGGTGGACATAACTTCTGCTTAAGTGAAATGCTCGTTCTCATCCTACTTCACATTTATCAGGAAGACTTTAGACAGCTTGAGGTCCTTGCTTTTGAAATGGAAACAACAATTGCTTCCCTGGAGGAGGAGCTGGTTGCTGAACGTGGAGAGAAAGAGGAGGCACTATGTCGAAATGACGGTTTAGATTCAGAAATTACAGCTCTGACAGAGAAACTGGAGCACTCAAATACCCAATTAGAAGATCTGCAAAAAGATGTCACAGAGCTTGTACGTATTTTCATGC
>NC_025699.1:4043838-4113837 GCF_000633955.1 Camelina sativa | reverse complement strand
GGTTTAGATTCAGAAATTACAGCTCTGACAGAGAAACTGGAGCACTCAAATACCCAATTAGAAGATCTGCAAAAAGATGTCACAGAGCTTGTACGTATTTTCATGCTATTGATGGTTGATCCATATGTTATTGATAGTGAATTTGAAGCAAATAATGTGTTCAAGACACAATACATTTACTCAACCATATGTTATGTTTTGCTCCAGAAAACGAGACTTGAAGGTTCATCTTCTGATCGGCAACATCTAGAAACCAGTGTTAAACAGTTGCTTGAAGAAAAGGAAGAGCTAGCAATGGTATGATTCCTGAAGACATATTCTCAACTTAGTTCTTGTTTGTGTGAGTCAGTAATTTTTCCTGTTGTTTAGCACCTGGCAAACTCGCTTTTGGAAATGGAGGAGGAGAAAGCAATATGGAGCTCGAAAGAAAAATCTTTGACAGAGGCGACGGAGGAAAAGATCAGATTATATAATATACAAATTGAGTCACTCTCTAAAGAAATGTCAGAGGTATGTTCCAAACAAGGAATCTATTATAGTGAGATTAACAACCAAAATTTTCTTGCAGCATCAATTTGGATGTCACCCTTAAGAACTATCAACTTATTTATTATTCGTAGGCGTAGCTTATCTTATCTGTTTGGATCTATAATTTAGAACGGTGAATTTGGAATTACCATGAGAAGTTCTGCGTAAATATCCTCACTCTTTGTAGGGACGACCAAAAATTAATTTGTTTCTAATCCTTTCTCTACATATAATATATGTTCATCATGCTCTGTTAAGTTCTCTATCTCCTACTATCTTTAGGCAAAGAAGCAGCTGGAATCTTGTCGACTTGAATGTGTTACTCTTGCTGATAGACTTAGATGTTCTGAGGAGAATGCAAAGCTGGAAAAAGAATGCAGGTCTGTACTTTTGTTTCTCGTACTTTAGAAAGTTAAGATTTTATCTTCTTCACTCTCTGAAGAAATTCTTGTTAAGCTTTCTGGCACTTGGTTGATCTATATTTCTCTAGTTGATGATGCTATATCTCCTCTGACTTCAGTATTTTGTGATCCCCTGTAGCATGGAGAAGTCTCTAGAGATTGATAGATTGAGTGATGAACTTCGATCAGTTGATGCTGTGAGTAAGCAATCTCAAGAGGTAAGAATTATTTCGCAAAAGGTTTTCTCTCTGAACGTCTGACGCAGAGGTTGTATTACTTTTCTGAGTGAGAAAACTGAACTTGTAATGTAATGTACCTGACTTTCTGGTTATGGTATTTATACTTTTGGTATGCCGGCATTACTTACTAATTTGTTATGTTAAAAATGCAAAGCTTTATACACAAAATTTATGTGTACCTGCAGGTTCTCAATTCTGATATCGACACTCTAAAGTCTGAAGTTCAAAGTGCTTCCGAGATGTCTGATACACTTCGGAGAGAGCTGAATTATGCCACAAGTGAGCGCCAGGGTTTGTTATCTCGCATAGAGGAGTTGAGTAAGGAACTGGCTTCATCAAATTGTTCGCAGGTTTGGTTTACAGCACACAGACTCTACTCTTTTACAGATATAGTAGTAACCATTCATTCTCACGGAAACCTTATTACTGCCTTCAGATTGAAAATGCAAAAAATCCAATGGAAGAACTGACTCCCAGAACCTCAAGCCAAGAAGCCAATCCGTTTAAGGTAATGCCAAGTGACATTTCTGTTTTTTTTTTTTTTGTCATTGATTGAGATTCATATTTTCCTCCCAAAGAAGAACATTGCAGTTTAGCAAGAGAAACCTTCTAGATTGTGAGCGTAGGTTCTAACTTTCCCGATATAACCATTTAGATATTTTAACCATACTTTTGCTGTATCTGATTGCAGGATGCAGCTGCAGAAAACAAGGAGAAGGCAAAGCTAAAAATGAGACTCAGAGGGACGCAAGCACGCTTAGATGCAATATGTCTAAGGCACAAACAGTCTGTGCAAGAAATAGAACTTATGAACAGGAAGTTCGAGGAAGCATCTACAAAGCTAAAGGAGAAGTTAGCATCAAAAGCACTCGAAGTGGTCGACCTCAAGAAGCAACTCTCTGCTTCTTCAAGAACAAAGCGATGAAGTTAAAAACAGCTTAATTCTTAAGTAGTTGATTCACGGCTAGTAAATGTATTTTAAAGCTGTAAACTTCTAAATTGATTCTTGGCATAATCACAGAGAAGTGATGTGATTATGCAAGAGTCCAATACATATAATAAATTATAATGGATAGATTAATTTAACAAAGTACATGGAGGTTGTGCCGGAGTAATTAAGAGGAGATATTAAGGGCATTTTGGTCCACCGGTCTGAGTCTTCCAGTTGTTGTAGCAAGGACATACTTGCTTGTTACCATAAGTACCTGGAGGTACACACAAGCACTTGGTACAACATTTGTTGCAGAAGAATAAACATGGCTTCTTGTATTGTGTATTCGAGCATCTATCTCCACACCTTGGCCCACACTCTGATATTTTGGCGAAATAGAGGATTTAGTGTCTCATTCAGTACAAAGATTCATTGAAAACTAGACGAGTCATTGTTTACCTTGGGGTTGAAGACTGCCTTCAGTAGTACCGTACTGTCAAAATCAACAAGAAGATTAATCAAAGGATGTTAAAAAGGTGTTGTAGATGATAATGAAACTCGCTTGAGCAGTGTGCAATCGAAGAAACTCACTTGAGAGCTATTGTGATGTGGTGGTTGTGGTTGTGGAGCAGGAGACTCCAAGTGTAAAGGCTGTATGTAAATTCACGATGTATAAAATAAAGTTTGATGAATGTGAAGAATAAAAGGAAAGTATATACATGGATAGTAAATTAAAGAGTGTTCAAGGTTCAAACACTTACATGCATATGGGCAGACAGAAGAAGCTGTAACACAACAATGGAGAAAACAGTGGTGCTAAGTTTTGTTGCCATTTTCAGAAAACAAAAATGATTGTAATGAAGCTCAGGATGATTTTTTTTGCAGACTAAAGTATATATTTTTTTTTTGGTGAATTGCAGACTAAGTATATTATGAACAAAGGATAGGGGTCCAATATATACATATAGTAGTCTAATTTCCAAATATTTTTTAAGATGGAAAACATATTTCTCCTGTCACTTATTTGTGGCAGGCAAAACTAAAAGAGTAAAATCCATTAATCAATGTCCACTGACTAGACGTATTTTCTCTTTGATAATTATAGTCTAAATATACTTAACTAATGGAGTAAACACCAATAAATAATTTTGTTAAGACTAATTTAAAATATTCAACTACTGATTAAACACCAATATTATGTGTAAAAAAGATATTTAATGTATACAGTATAATATTATGAAATAGATATTACCAAAAGTGTAGTAGCAGTAGTAGTACGAATATAGACTTCATATTCCCAATCTTGGGCATGTGAGGCAGAGAGCAGAAGTTGTGATAACGAACGAAACGAAGCTTACCACATGTGTGTTTCTACTGCGTTCTAAACCCTATCTCTTTCTCGTGACTCCGTTTGTTTCCCCCATTTAACTTATATATTTATTTTATATTTTGTGAATTGTTTCTAACTTAAATGTACTCATGGAGACAAATATTTCGTCAAAGAAAAACACAAGTGGCGATAAATTTTGGGATTCGAAAAATTCCTCGGTAAGCAATAGGCATCCCCGTGACCTCGTTGTGTTTTGAGTGCCAAGCCGTAGTATACTAGTATTTTGCAAGTTAAGAAGGGTTAGAACGCAATAAACGCTTTTCTAATTCTATTCAAGATAGGTACCGTCTCTCAATTGTCATTTTTTTNTTTTTTTTTTTTTTTTTTTTTTGGTTTTGATATCCGAAAGGTTTTAAATCGAACCCTAAACTAAACTAAACTAAACTCATCAAGACGTGCACAATAACCGTTGACTTGACCTACGTAACAAATTATTTCAATTGACTGACTTACACAAGTTATACCAATTAAGGGGATGTATTGAAACCATGATTTTTGAAGATTTGATGGGATTTAGAAAATTTGGAATTTTGAAAAATTCTAGGGAAGTTGATATGATTTATTGTAAAATTCTTTCAAATCCCACATAAAACCATGAGATTTGGATTTCTCTATTTTTAACTAAACAAATCCCATCTAAATCCTCCAGAATCTCAAAAATCATTAAAATCCAAATCCACAAACTATTTTGAATAACACTGGATTTTAAAGTAGATTTTTAAATCATCAGTTCAATAACAGTAGATTTTAATAGACTTTTTAAAATACATTTGAATAACATAGGATTTGTAAGTTTCACACAAATTACTTGAAATGTCAAGTTGAATACACCCCCTAATATTGTTATGTAATGTACGCACGTTCGACTTGACCATGATTACCATGATTCAACAAAATAGAGTTTTACATAGTGTATTAAGCAAAAAAAATTGGAATTTTTTATATTTTAACAAAACTACTTTTGATATTGAACTGTTTGAGACAATACAAAAAATAATTATTTAATTGAATGGCTTTAATTAAGTTGGGATGACGAAGATGGATGATGGATGATTCGAAAACGAAGGTGGTGGAGAGTGCAAATGGCTGCTGAGTGCTGCTGAGACAGTCTCCAACCCCACAAACCCTAAAAGGCTTAAAGAAGAAGATTCTCCTCCGATTACCACAATTACTTGGAACTGATTGATATACTCATTACATACGTTGCAATAAGAAGAGCCACACGAGAACAAAAGACTTATTGACCCGCGAGAACTCGATTTACCCATTGAAAGCTTTCCCATGGTTGGTTCTCTCTATCCGTCTCTTATACTACTTTTGGGTTCGGCTATTACTCTCTGAAAGATTGAAACTTTATAGGTATTTGTGTTCCTCAATCGATTCTGTGTGCTTGCTTCGAAACTGGGTTGAGGCTGAGTGTTCCTTTTTTATTGGATTTCTTTCTATGGATTCACATTGTTGAGACTTTGAACAATACTATGAATGCTTAAAGTAGACAACTTAGTTGCTTAGCTACTCCTCTTGGAACGGGAGTTTAAGAAAAGGGATGTTGTGTGCTTTTTGATGCAATTCAAGTGATTTCTTGTGACTTATATCAAAGCATGTTTTGGTTGCAGATTTGATATTCTCTGATGCTCGTTTATGCAAAAGGGTTTCTAAAGTGCGGAGCACCTGGAGTCCCATTCTTTTGTGACAAAAGAAAATCCTTTTTCACCAAAACAAAGAGGGGCTTTCATAGTTTACCTTCGGGCACTAGGGATCGTGTTTATTTCAACAATAGTAAGTATCTACACCACTCTGTGCTTAACACTTGTTTCATGCCTGAGGCTGGTGTGAAATATTACTCTGTTGGCGTCTCTAGATCTTAGGTACTCTAGCAAATCAATAGAAGTTGCGGAGAAAACTGCCATTGATATGGATCCAAAGGAAGACAAGGCAGATAATCCAGCTTTATCTTCATATGATGATGCCATGGAAGCGCTGTCAACTCTTATTTCTCGTCGAAACCGTGGAGACCGCACACCTACTAGTGGAACTCGTGACAAGCTTGAACAAGTCATCGCATATCTCAAGGTGATATAGTCAACACTAGTTCGTTAGCTTGAACGAAATAAAACTGAAAAATCATAGAAAGACTGTTGAATATTAGCAAAAAAAATTGTGACATGAATGTTGTGTAATTCATTCTGAATGGCAAGTGATTATGGAATTTAGTAGGCTGTTTTTTCTTTAGATTGAGTTTTTCTGGGATCTCTCTGTCGAGAGATACATGACCTATGTTAGAGTGATGTGATTCAAGTCAAATTTCTCTCATATTTTTCTTGTCTATAGTAATCTTTCCTTCTCGATGGTACTAAAAACTGGGAATTCTGTTTGTTGTTTTGGTCTGATGAATACAGATTTTGGACCTGGAGGACAAAATTAAAGAACTAAAAGTTATTCATGTCGCAGGAACTAAAGGGAAGGTACGTTGCTTTTTCACTTTAGCTAATGCAGGATTTGAATTTTAGTTTGAAAAAATAAGTCACTAGAAGGAGGTGTAGCACTTACGTGAGATGATGTTGTTTCCAACTTCGAGAATGTGGTAGCACTTAATAGAAAACCAAGATCATTCAGTGAAATAACTATCTATGCTGGTACCATCTAATGCATATCTGAGCCGCAAAGAGGCTATTTTTCGTTTTCTAAACTCTGGAATTCCTGTGGTCCATAATGATAAAACTTATGTAGAAGTAATATTGATAATTAGAATATCCATATGTAGCTACTGATTTTCTTCAGTGATTGCTTTGTATTTGTGTATTTCAGGGTTCAACATGTGTCTTTAGTGAGGCAATTTTACGTAATTGTGGGTTTCGAACCGGAATGTTTACATCTCCCCACCTGATTGATGTAAGGGAAAGATTCCGAATAGATGGGTAAGTTCATCAATATATTGAATTTTAAATGTTATTTGAAAACACTAGAGACGAATTTGAATGCTATTTCGCTTTTTCAGGTTGGATATATCTGAGGAAAAGTTTCTACAGTATTTCTGGGAATGTTGGAAATTACTGAAGGTAAAACACCCCTTTCGATATGCAGTGCTTTTTATTTCAGTTCAAGATATAGTCTGTACTCTGTATGTATAACTCGAAGTGTTCTTTGTATATCTGGACTGAGAAGGTAAAGGTTTTCGCTTAATCTGTAGAATGTATTGTTGTATACCTTTTATTAGTGCTATCTGTAGAAAATTGGTTTAACTATGAGTAAAACACTCAGTGTAGATTACTAAGCAATGTAGATATCTAATAGTGAGCTTCTTATTTGCAGGAGAAATCTGTAGATGGTCTTACCATGCCGCCTCTTTTTCAGTTCCTCACAGTATTGGCATTTAAGATTTTTGTTTGTGAAAAGGTATAATATTAGTATTATTCTAATAGTTAAGTCTAATGTATTTTTTTGTTTCGCAATTGCATCATAGGCTACTTTAAGTTATGGTCCTTTAAAATCCGTTGGCTTATTGAAGGACCAAATTGCTATTATTAATCATATGATATCACTTGTAACTTGTTCTTGCCCGTCTCGACAAGTATCTTTTTTACTTTCACACTCCTTACAGTATTTCCTTTCTCATCAGCTAATTTCACTATAGCTCCTTTTGCATTGAAACGGTTATGTATTGCTTACTACTGTTGTTCCTGGTAGGTTGATGTTGCTGTCATTGAAGTTGGACTTGGGGGAAAACTTGACACGACAAATGTGGTAAGCACTTTTTGAGAAGCTTATGTCCCCTGAGTTTTTCCTGTCATATTGATTCAATGTTGGACTTCTGTCTTCATGAAAACGGAAAATGCAAACTACAGATTCAAAAACCTATCGTCTGCGGGATTGCTTCTCTTGGGATGGACCATATGGATATATTGGGTATGTGATACTATTTATTTCAATCATTAGGCAAATATAGTTTCTCACTCATCCTTCTAACTCGGGATTCTCAATGCTAATTCTACACAGGAAATACGTTAGCTGATATTGCATCTCATAAGGCTGGGATTCTTAAGGTACAAACCTTCTAAACTATATTATCTACTCTTCAAAAGTTTTCTTTGTCTCAGAATTTTTTGAATGCAATATATTTGTTTCAAAGTTTCCCATATTCTGATTTGCTCTGTTTTCTTGTATGCTAATGAAAGCCTCAAATCCCCGCCTTCACAGTACCCCAACTCTCTGAAGCAATGGAAGTTCTTCAGAAAACAGCTAATAATCTTGAGGTAACTATAGTAGGTTTTTATATTTCATTCCACTTGTGCTGGTGTTCCAACGGTTAGTTATTTGTATAAGCTCGAAAAAGTTATAGTTCTGAGAAGAGTTTATCAAATATTCATGCCACATCAACATGTGTGTATTAGTGACACTGACCAGGGTCTATATAATTAGGAGAGTAACGTGGGAAGAGGTATCAAATTTTTGAAAAAGGTTTGGTGTTGGGAGAGTTTCTGGGGTGCTCCAGAACTCACCACCAGGGTTCTAGCTTAGTTTCCTTGGTGTCTTTGATTCTTAGTTTTGGAAATAAAACAGTTAACGTTTCAAATAATGGTCGTTTTGACATCTGTGGTTTAGTGATGCTATATTGAATAACCAAACTACAAGGAAGAAATGCTGAATGCTGCTTGTCGTGCGTTACAGGTTCCTCTGGAAGTAGTAGCGCCTCTTGACCTTAAAAAGTTGGACGGAGTTGCGCTTGGCTTGTCTGGGGATCATCAGCTTGTAAATGCAGGTCTTGCTGTTTCTCTTTCAAGATGCTGGCTTCAGAGAACTGGGAATTGGGAGAAGATTTTTCCAAATGTTGGGTTTTGCTCTTGGTCATTAATCCTTTATCAAAACTTCTAAGGACTCTACTTGGTGAATCTTATTTGTACCTTGCGGATTTTTTTTGAACAGGGAAGCAAAGAAACTGAGATCCCCGTGGCGTTCTGTCGTGGTCTTGCAACAGCACGTCTTCATGGGAGAGCTCAAGTTGTTCATGATGTAGTTTCAGATCCACAGGGATCGTCAGGTTCGACGGAAACTTCATGCGGTGATCTGATCTTTTACTTGGATGGAGCTCACAGTCCAGAAAGCATGGAGGCTTGTGGTCGATGGTTCTCTGCTGCAGTCACAGGAAACAAAACCTTGTCGACTGCTGTCAATGGATACAGGAGAAATGGGGAGTATAGTAGAGACTTTAACAGAGTCTCCAAACAGGTAAACAAGACCAACATTGATGAATGCAATTCTTTTAACTTCCTTCTCTATTCAACGTATTGCAAATTGGCTTTTGTGTTTTATATTTTGATCTGACTTGTGAAGAGTTCTTATGTGCTAATAGATTCTTCTGTTCAACTGCATGGAAGTGAGAGACCCTCAAGTATTACTTCCAAAGCTCGTCAGCACTTGCGCTTCCTCAGGTTATCTGATAATAAGTTGTACTCTGTTTTTAGAGTTTTTTATTAATACTTATGATGCGTATTGGTGAATGAAACACTCTCAGGTACTCATATCTCAAGAGCGCTTTTTGTCCCGAGCATGTCTACTTACAACAAGGTCATCTCGGGTGCATCAGCGATTCCTTCGGATACACGTAGAAAGGATTTGACTTGGCAATTCAGACTACAAAGACTATGGGAGAAATCAATCCAAGGAACAGGTAAGCTTAAGTATTGCTTCTTTGAAATCTCGTTGATGTCACGCCTAAACGTGATCATATGTCCTGTGACTTAATCAGATGCTGCGCTTGACCATACACTGAAACCCGATGGAATAACAGCCTTACCACCTCATGATTTCCTATTTGGAGATGCACCTCATAGTAGTGGACCTGCAGGGACACAAGTCGTCACTTCCAGCGCTGTAATGCCTTCATTGCCATTGACTATAAACTGGCTACGAGACTGCGTGCGTCGAAACCCTTCACTGAAACTAGAGGTAAGTCAAAGCTATATTCAGTATCCACTTAAAAGACAAGAATGAAAGCCTGATTTTTGAACAGAACAATAACTTATTTGGTGTTGTCTTAGTCGTTGGGGTTATAATGGTGTTTGTTTATGCAACAGGTTTTGGTCACAGGATCGCTACATCTTGTTGGAGATGTGCTCAGATTGCTAAAGAGATGATGAATTTTGTTTTTATTTTTACAAAATCTAAAAAAGGGCTCCGTAAGAGTAATCAAATCTTACAGAGTTACAGTTGTTTTATACTTTCACTTTTATTTTTCTCATAATTACCATTTGATTCGTTGGTCCAGTTTACATAACATTAGAACCCTCCTCCTCTTAGGGTGTACTTTTCTGTTACACTTAAAAGAATTTTTGTGTTAGTTTATCTTTTCCTCTCGACTCTAATTCCGAATTACATTTTCTTTTCCGTAACAGTGTATAGTATACAAAATTCCAAAACATGCAAATTTTTAAGCATTTCGAGTAGGAGGAGCCTAGGAGGTGAACATATAAAATTATTGTGGACAACAAAGACAAAAAGATTAAGACTTACGAGGAAGAAGTGGGAATTAATGTCAGTGCCTGTGCCTTAAAAAGTTGAAATTGAACTAGACGTAACATGGATATTGGAGACCCCAACAAAAAAACATTAGCTAGATTCCTCTTTCTATCACGGGTAAAAAAAGAGAGAAAGAGATAATTGAATATTCTTTGAATATGCTCTACATCGATTTAGATGGTTAACCTAATTTGGCCATTATGTGTGTTTTCATGATTACTAACCCGTTTTATAATCTCCAAGAAAACTTAAATAGATAAATTTTATAATGATTTATTTATCTTCTGTGGCAAACACAAAAAGGACCCTTATCTTTATCAAGTTGTGAAACATTAAAGAAAATATCAAAACTTCATTGAATACAGTTTGAATCGTCTCATTCATACTACTGCTACATTATTACTATTCCAAGATGAAAAAATGGTCGTTGTATCTGATCATCACCGTTCTATCTCTTCCACTAATATCAGCCGTAGCCGTAGGAGTAGGAGGATGGGAGCTAAGCATCCCGACGGGGAGTAGTACTAGTAATCTTCGGGTGCGGGAAGGATCACCGTTCAAGATCGCAATCTTTGCAGACCTTCACTTCGGTGAAGACACGTGGACTGATTGGGGTCCTCGTCAGGATTTAAACTCCGTTAACGTTATGTCCACCGTTCTCGACTCTGAAACTCCAGGTTATGTCTTTGCACTTATTATGACTTACCGTGTGCACCAATTTTTGTTTTACTCAAACAAGTTAAAAAAAAAATAACCTTAACATTTTGGTATGAGTTTTGGATGGTTTAGAGTTTTACATTGGAATGAACACACTACATTCATGATTCATGTGATTATGTGAAGATTAACATTAACTAAAAGAAGTGTTTCTTTAATTTCTGGGAGAAATGGAACAGATTTTGTGGTCTACTTGGGAGATGTTGTAACGGCTGACAACATACCAATTCAAAACGCAAGCTTGTTTTGGGACAAAGCAATCTCTCCTACAAGAGACAGAGGCATTCCATGGTCTACTCTCTTTGGTAACCATGATGATGCTTCTTTCGTTTGGCCTTTGGATTGGTTCTCTTCTTCCGGTATCCCTCCTGTTCGCTGCCCCGCATCCGATGATGGATGCGCGTTTAGAGGAACAACGCGAGTGGAACTGATTCAGGAAGAGATAAAGTCTTCCAATGGACGACTCTCACACTCAATGATTGGTCCTAAGGAGCTATGGCCAAGCGTATCTAACTATGTCCTTCTTGTGGAATCATCGGATCATTCCAAACCACCTGTGGCATTGCTATACTTTCTTGATTCGGGCGGTGGTTCATACCCGGAGGTTATCTCAAATGCTCAAGTTGAATGGTTTAAAACCAAGTCTAATACTCTTAATCCCGATTTAAGGTATGTAATACTAAAGATTTTGGTGGGGAAAACTCATTATATGATAATAACTACTACAAAAGATGTACATTTCGTGCAGGATCCCAGAGTTGATATTTTGGCACATTCCTAGTAAAGCATACAAAAAGGTAGCTCCAAGGCTATGGATAAGAAAACCCTGCGTCGGATCAATCAACAAAGAGAAAGTTGCTGCTCAAGAAGCTGAAAACGGGATGATGAAAGTTCTTGAGAACAGATCCTCAGTTAAGGTATCAACTAAACACGAAATTGTGTTACATATAAACGCCTTAAAGTTTGATATGGAACGGAAAAATGATGGCTCTATTTTTCCGTAGGCTGTGTTTGTAGGACACAACCATGGACTAGACTGGTGCTGTCCGTACAAAGATAAGCTCTGGCTTTGCTTTGCCAGACACACTGGTTATGGTGGATATGGAAATTGGCCAAGAGGATCAAGGATTTTGGAGATTACTGAAATGCCTTTTCGTATCAAGTCCTGGATTAGGATGGAAGATGGATCTGTGCATAGTGCAGTTAATCTAACATATGATTAGTCTATTTTAATTACATATGTCAAACTTTGTGAAGATGATAATGCCGAATTGTTGGTAAATATGGATTAGAGGTGATTCAAGACAAAAAGAAATAATGCTTCATTAAGGAAACAGGAATATCTGCAGCACATGATAATCTCTAGCAAGAACAGTACCTATGATAACATCTAACAACAACTAGCTCTGGCATGTCTTCTCTGATCCCCCTTGNGCGTCGGATCAATCAACAAAGAGAAAGTTGCTGCTCAAGAAGCTGAAAACGGGATGATGAAAGTTCTTGAGAACAGATCCTCAGTTAAGGTATCAACTAAACACGAAATTGTGTTACATATAAACGCCTTAAAGTTTGATATGGAACGGAAAAATGATGGCTCTATTTTTCCGTAGGCTGTGTTTGTAGGACACAACCATGGACTAGACTGGTGCTGTCCGTACAAAGATAAGCTCTGGCTTTGCTTTGCCAGACACACTGGTTATGGTGGATATGGAAATTGGCCAAGAGGATCAAGGATTTTGGAGATTACTGAAATGCCTTTTCGTATCAAGTCCTGGATTAGGATGGAAGATGGATCTGTGCATAGTGCAGTTAATCTAACATATGATTAGTCTATTTTAATTACATATGTCAAACTTTGTGAAGATGATAATGCCGAATTGTTGGTAAATATGGATTAGAGGTGATTCAAGACAAAAAGAAATAATGCTTCATTAAGGAAACAGGAATATCTGCAGCACATGATAATCTCTAGCAAGAACAGTACCTATGATAACATCTAACAACAACTAGCTCTGGCATGTCTTCTCTGATCCCCCTTGTAGTTACACGTTGCTTAATAGGGAAGCCGAGGTTGATGAAAAAGCAGCTCAACTGGTGTTTGGCTCTATCGAAACATACACATTTGTTTGGCTCTACAGAAACAGTCCTCTGTCTCTTTCACATCTTGAAAAGCTGGTTCCTCAGGATTTCGACAACAGTATCAAGAACCTCTTTATTTTCAACCAGATACTTCTCAGCTGCGTCTTTCCCATCAATGACCTCACCTTCGATGAAATAGCTAGTTCCTTCTCTTATGATAACTCCATGCTCACAAGCCAATTCTAATACTTCTCGCTCCACATAGAAACCATGACCAAAGTGAATTCCCAATTCAGATTTCTTCTTTCCTGGCGCCAGTTTATTCTTCACCACTTGAACGCAGACATTCAGACCACTTATCTGAGGAAACAAAGCAATCAAAAGAAGATTAGGATATCAGGTTTAAACAAAAACGATTGCCATATGCAGCATTTTACAGATCAAGGGAGACCAAGTTTACAGTAACACAATGGAAACAATGTCCCTAACAATACCTTATTGCCAGTCTTTATTAGCCCAGTTCTTATCATTTTGAGACGTATAGCTGCGTGAAACGGCAATGCGTTTCCTCCACAAGTCACTTCTTCAGCGTGGGGGAAACGCATGCTAGATTTGACATGTGATCTGACCTGGATCACAGAATCAGCAGAGAGGTCTTATCTTCGGAAGGTGCGTCAAAATGATCCAACTAAAGAAGCCACGGAGGATAAACCATAATATCTCTCTTACCTGATTAAGAAAAACGATCAGTGTCTGAGAATAGCCAATTGAGTAATGGATTTTTCTGAGCGCCTGCGTCATTATTCTAGATTGTGCGTCTTTGTATCTTTCTCCTACAGGAACATCAAGTTCACATTGAGGGGCAAGAGCAGCAACCTGTAAATTCCACCATTAATTTTAACAGATGCAGAAAGAATACATGAACATATTGATTTGAAAAAGCTGAAAACTCACACTGTCAACCACAATGACGTCCACTGACCCACTTTTGGTTAGCATATCAACAATACTTAGCATCTTTTCAGCAGAATCAGGTCGTGATATCAGAAGCTCTTCCGTGTTCACACCTATTGATTCTGCTAGAGAAGGATCCATGGCATTCTCGGCATCAAGATAAGCGCAATAACCTTGTACAAACAAGTCCTTTTCAGATAAAACAAAAAAAAGCTAAAGGAGTGAAGACTGTGTTCCAGACTTAAGATGGATTCTAGTAACAAGTTCCAAGATTCCTATCCAAACATATGTGTTGAAAGATTCAAGAACAATACCTCCAAGCTTTTGAGCTTCCTTGATGATATGAAGAGCTAGAGTTGTCTTTCCAGAAGCTTCTTTTCCGTAAACCTCAACCATTCTTCCCTACAAAAAAAACCAACACAACTTAGAGACCTCATTAAGTGCAATAGTTTTAGTTTGGCTAGTCCTATCTCAGACTCTAAATTAAACAACAACCTTTGGCAATCCTCCAACTTCCAGAGCAATATCAAGGTTAAGAGAACCAGTAGGTATCACAGAAACTCTCCTTTTTCTGAGAAACCGCTGCAATGACAACTTAGAGTCTTTATCAAAATCACCGGAAAGCTGTGATAATGCTAAATGTAGAGCAGTGTCTTTCTCCACTACTTTGCTATCATCTGGAACTTCATCAAGTTCACAATCTGAAGCTTCAACTAACAAAACGAAACACGATTTCGTAAAGAGAGGATACAGAGTAAAACCAATCATGGAAACCACAAAAACAAAAGGAAGTTACTGATTTACCTAGAGACGAAAGATACCGATTTCTATAGCCAGAGCAAGACAAAACACTTCTTGTTCCCTTCTGCTACAGAGCAAGAGAACAAGAGAGAGTACACAAGTGTTATACTAAGTATCTTCATCTTAAAAATCAAATCTTTCTTTCTTACAGTCATCAACTATAGGGCAGAAACTAGTCAACCTCAGCCATTAGAGACGAAGAGAACCTGAGTTAAGTAAGAGAAGAAACGGAATCTCTGAACCGGACTTGCCCATGAGAGTCGACCCATGTCGCGTTCTTCTTCCGGCGGCGCGTGTTACAACAGACCCGGCTCTTCCTCCTCCTCCTCCTCCTCAAACTCTTTGGCCGGAACAGTTTTAACTCGCTGGTTGGTTTCAATTCCACAGTTGTGTTGCCTTCTCCAGTTTCCGCCATGGTCAAAGAGACCTTAAAGAGTTTAATAAGACGAACCTTAACCCGAAGTGAATACATAAAATCGAAAACCGTATTAGACCGAACGGTTCATGTCTACTAATCTGATTTATCGGTATGATATGAGGGCCGCAAACAAAAAATATTATCAGAAAAATATATAATATATATATATTTTTTTTTTTTGAAACTTTTTGATTTATAAAACTAAAGATTCTAAATTCCTAAATATTGTTCCGAATATTTTGGTAAAATCTTGTTAGGAGAACCTAAACTAAAGCATTAAAAGAGAGATCTTCATCTACTTCTTCTTCTGCGTGTTATTAAAAAAAAAAACAACTTACAAAATGTGGAGTGTATATTCAACTGCGAAATTGTTCTCTCTCTCTTGCTTTTGGTGGAGGCTTCATTGGCTCGACATTATGTTTGGCCGCCTATATGTATCGCAAGTCTGCGTACATATTACAAAAATAGTTCCGATTTCTCTCAAACCTGCTTGTGTAGCCCCAAGTGTATGTAAGCTACTGATCTCTACTTCTAGCTCAATCATCATTTATGCTTGTTATATAGTATAGAGAATCAACAATTCCAATGCCATCATAATTATTTTTACATGTTTTCCTTTTTAAAAAAAAATTATTTTTACAATTATTTTTACATGGGTTCTCTCTTTCGATGGATCAGATTGGAATCCAGACGGGAATGTGACAATAAGATGGGACATCATGAATAAAACTCGTGGTAGTTACACTGCTAACGTCACAATCTTCAACTACTTGAAGTATCATGACATTCAAGGGCCGTGGTCATTGAATTGGCTATGGGTCGACAACGAAATCCTTTTAAGCACTGTTGGTGCTAGGAGCAGTAATTTTACGTTGCCTCAAGGTCCTCCAGGCTTGATGCACTCGCGTGATGACATAAATAGTATTACCATTGTGGACTTACCGCCACAAACTGATGATGACGACGACGACGGCCAGCGAAATATAGTACCAGCGGGTAATGTGATTCCTTGGTTTAGAGAAGAAGAAGCCGGCGACCTCGAGAAAAGCTCTTTCTCATTCCAAATTTCTGTTGGTCGACGAGCTAATCTAAAATATCGTTATTTCCCGGCAATTAGGGTTAAGTTGAACGCACCAAACTTCAAATACTGGTGTGGTAAATTGGAGAGAGTCACTGGTGATTTGAGTAAGTACTTTATTAGATGATTTTGGTTGCTTATATATATTTAAACTGTACGTAGTAGCTCTAGTTAAGCTAGCTTTTACAATCACTTAATGTTACTTTTATTTGTTTTTTTAGATAATTCGTGGAGCATGAGCTGCGTTCCCTCCTTCTTTAGAGTAATTGTCACCCGCGAGATTTGAAGACGAAAGAGCTATATGATGTTGCGTGGTGTTTTAATCTATTTGTTTTCTGTTATTCATTTTCTTTAAAACTTTTCCTTTTTCTTGGTATCTAGTTTTGAGAAATTCCTTCTTTTTTTACGTAGAAGAATATATGGTTGGAATGTTGTTTAAACTTATTTGAATTGACCATGTAATATTTTTATGTGTGGAGTTTTCACATAATGTGAGTATGTGACTACTATAGTCTATATATTACCATATATAGACGTAGGCTATGTGCTTGTATCGTATAATTAGATGACCCAAAAGGTGCGAACGTAACAATATATAAGGACTGTTAATCACTAATCATTTACTCAACAAATAAATTCTATTAAAAAATTTACTCAACAAATAATAACATAGCATCTTCAAAATCATGTCGTTATAGAATAAGATAAGCTCTTACATATGTGTGTGACGCTAGCTTCCATTCATTGTGTGTGATGAATCTGTTTCTTACTATGCTGCATCCATTCATTGTGTGTGATGAATCTGTTTCTTACTTGTTGTTTGTGATGATTTGTTACAATCACAAACCATATATATATATATATATATATATATATATATATACATGCATATGGGTTCATACTCCTTACAAAACATCTTCTTAACCCATATCACATTTCATCTCTCAAAATGATGAAGTTCTACCAAAGTTTTTTTTTCTTATTCATTTTTCTTTAGACGTTTCATTTGTCTAGGTCTCCAGAGAGATGTTAGGTTTAGGAGGCAACGGCGGAAAATTATCCGCATGGTTGTTGAACCATTTTTTCCCGAAGAAAAGGTGGTGCAATAACCATGCGGATAATTTTCCGCCCGTTGCCTCCTAAGCCTAACATCTCTCTTGGAGTGGGCCTAGACATGCTAGACAAATGTTACATAAACCTTATGTGGCTACTAGGGAAGAGAGAGATAAGTATAGATCTGTCCTTGAAGATGCAAGAAAGGTTCAGTGGAGGTACGGTTACCCTCCAGACTTCAATAGTGTGAATCAGCTATTTGAAGAAGGCCAGACCAAGGTCCTCGGGATTTATTGACAAAGAAAGACCAAGATGATATTTGCTACTTTTATAATATGTGAATCTGATTCGTTGATTGTGTTTGATTGTGAGCGCAGGTGTGGCCAGAAGGGTCGTTGGAAGAGACTGTGCAAAACGCAATCAAGTCATGGGAGATGGAGTTTTCACACAAGGTCCGTTTACAGGACTTCAAGACCATAAATCCCGAGAAATTTAAGCTCTTTGTCAATGGTAATTACTCTCTGTGCGGCTTTGCATGGGAAGTACTCTCTGTGTACTCAGGACCGCCTGTTATCGCCTTCAAGTTTAGACACTGGGGATACTTTGAAGGAACTTTCAAAGGTCATGCTCCTACTGGGGAAATGGTTCAGTTCCTGGGTCTAGGAGTTCTAAAGGTATGTCTCAAGCATGAATTTGTGTCCCTCCTAATCTTTAAATGGTTAAAACTCTAGCATCCGGATTCACATACTTCTAGAGGTTCTCTACAGGTTGATGAATCGCTTAGAGCAGAGGAGATTGAGATTTACTATGATCCAGGAGAACTGTTCGGGGGACTACTCAAGGGACCTCCTATATCAGAGACCAAAACCACAGACACTGGAGACAACACTGCAGAGAAACAAAGCTGCCCATTCACACAGTAGGAAATTTTATTTATCTATGAATGTCTATTGTCCGTATAACGTTGGTTTATACCAGAAATTTTAAAAGCAGAAGTGTATTTGACCCTTTAAAGAATATATTGTAACAGTCTCTTGGTTATTGATGCATGGAATAAATTATTAGTTGTGTTAGGCGTCACAATTATAGTACAGATAAACGGTTAATTTAACTGACCAATTTCTAGCAGAGCTCAACCTTTGCATCAACCCCAGTCTGACATTCATCCATGAGAGCTACGTTCAACATTTCGGTACAAAATTGATCATCAGGTTTCAACCACAAGGCCTGAAATAGAAAAAAGAAAATTTGAAAAATGTATAGCTCACCGACAGTCAGAAAAGAAAATGAAGGAAACAATTATAGTTCTAATATATAGTAGAGTGTATACCTTGTGATAATATGAGATGGCAGCTGAGAATTCCCCCTAGACAAGAATGAGATGGAAATGGAAATGGAAAAAATGTGATAATCAACGCAAGTATTGTTTCAAAGAAATGACTGTCGTATAATGGTACATTCAAATACCTTCAAATGGTAAGTGTAAGCCAAGCCGGAATAAGTGCTTAAGCTTTTTGTCGATAGTGTAAGTGCTTTCTCATAATATGAGATAGCTTCACGGTCCTTTCTGTTTATAAGAAATTTCACGAGTCAATAACTTCATTACATTCACAACAGGAGATGCTAGTTGTGTGTGCACCAAAATACACCTTTGCTTTCTATATGCATGAGCGAGATTGACCACAGTTGGTTCCCAGGTTTCAGTTAATGCAGATGGTATATGGGACAATGTCAACTCAAACCACCGCACANGTACATTCAAATACCTGCAAATGGTAAGTGTAAGCCAAGCCGGAATAAGTGCTTAAGCTTTTTGTCGATAGTGTAAGTGCTTTCTCATAATATGAGATAGCTTCATGGTCCTTTCTGTTTATAAGAAATTTCACGAGTCAATAACTTCATTACATTCACAACAGGAGATGCTAGTTGTGTGTGCACCAAAATACACCTTTGCTTTCTATATGCATGAGCGAGATTGACCACAGTTGGTTCCCAGGTTTCAGTTAATGCAGATGGTATATGGGACAATGTCAACTCAAACCACCGCACAGCTTCGCCATACCTGATATATAGTTAATGTTGTTGACTCAATTTACTGGATCATTACCTTCTCCCCATTTTATAGTGTAGCTTTGTCGTTAATAGCATTTGGAAATCTCAGAGATAAGTAGACTGTAAATAGAAGAGGAACGCACTCTTTCATATGATATGCAACAACTCCGAGTTCATTGTAAACAAGTGGATCCGAAGGGCATATCGCCTTTGCTTGCATGAAAAACTGGACAAAGACAAGGAATCAAAGTATATACAATATTTGCACAAAGATAAGTCAATAAGTTATATAATTTGAATAAATCCGACAGCATTGTCTAACTTGTTACCTGGTCCGCAAGCTTGTAGCTGTGAGTTCGCATATACTCCATTCCAATGTACAGAGTTGGCAAATGACACCTGGAACAAGATAATATCAAGATTCAACCTGTAAAAAACAATTTGTGACGTAAGAAGAACACTTCTTTAATGCTAGAGGGCTAAGAATGACTCATTTTGGACACAAGTCACACATTTACAGTCACTAGTTTTGAAGAAAACAAGAGTAACTTGATTACCCTGGAAATAGCCTAGCGGCAGTGCGATAGGCAGACATGGCTTGGTCACCCTCCTCTTGGGCAGCAAAGGAATTACCATAACCTATCCAAGCTGGTGAGAATGAGCCATCTATACTCGTAGCTTTACTGCAAGACCATATAAAAATAAATGGGGGTCTAGGTCAGACACATGCACCTACCATTAGAGTTGATCAAGACTGCATAATGCCATTACCTAAAGTACCGCCGAGCTTCAGCATATTTTTTGATACAATAGTAGTAACAACCCACCGCAAACCATGACAACGCTCTACAAAACCACATATGGGTATTTATACCACAGCATCAAGCAAAGGAATCATGCAAATTTGACTCGGACACAAAAATGTGAAATCATTTTCACATGTTCAACGAGATGAAGTAAAGAAAACATATTCAACCAGAAAAACATGCTCTTGAAGTTGATTCATGGTCTTGACAAGCTGAACCATAAACAGGTTACTATCCTAGCTACGGATTGGGATAAAATCATAAGAACTATATTGACATGCTCACCCACTGGCCATATAGCTTGAGAAAGTAAATTTTATACTCACTTTAAAGGGTAGTCTTTTACCAAATTGCACGCCATTAGATAAAGCTCATTTGAATTACCAAGTTCCATGGCAGCGGCCAAATGTACCAAGGTGCACTTCAAATGAAAAGGATCTTTCTCAAGGAGTCTGTCAAATAAGACCGAAAAAGATCACATTGCTATAATCATTCAAGTTTCATATTGCTCAAAATTTAGTATCAGCAGTACTATACAACTTACGCAGAGGTTAGTTCGAAACACTTCTGATATTCACAGCATTGATGGTAGTACTCAGCTTTACAGGCCAACAGATCAGTGTTATTAGCCAATGTGATCATCGATGATCCAGAGACACTACCACTTTCGTTCTCAAGCTTCTTGAACTTAGCATCTATCGTGCTCTGTTTGTCATACTGGACATGAAGAACTAGTAAGTACCAAGAAGAAAAAGGAAAGATGCTTACCAATAGAAATTAGCAGAATAGAGAATCAGCAAGCAAATTCCAAATATAAGCGCATCGGATCAACACTGTACAACATAGAAATGTTTACCTTCTTTATCAAGCATGAATAGAAAGACGAGAGCCATCCGTCTTCTGGACTAAATTGCAGTGAAGAAAGCAGACTCGATTCTGAATTTATGTAATTAAAGTCAATTGAAGTCTCAATTAACTTCTAATCATGTAAACGACTGCACCATGAAACAAATAAGACGATAAAATGAAGAAGAATGAAAAAGCTAAAAAACTATAACTCACCTTCTTCAGATGTAAGCATATGACTTTCAATGAGGCATTCCAAAGCCTGAAAAGATAGATTACAGAAATCACATCCATGTGACAGTTTTCTGATAACTACAGGAGCTACATCAGGTTTTTTACTACTATACAGTGATGAAGAGAATTTTATCTTCCCACAGTAGCTTTGCAACTTCCCATGGTAACTAAAAATAACATGCAGCAATTGACTAGGGCGCTAAAAGTACCTCATAGCACAGAGGATCAGCCTTTATAGCAGCTTTGTACCTGCAAACCCAACCGAAAGTAATGAGTTAAATGGATATGGAGTTCAAGATTCCCACACAATCGAAACTCAATCATGATAGATGGATCAGCCAGATTACACACAAGATCCTAATATTTCCTACTAGCAGTTCAGAGAAACTTATATACATGCTCAGATCATGTTACACCACTAACTCAATAAGATCAGTCTCTCAAAATCATCAAAATGCAAGTGATCCCCTAAAGAAGAAAGATAATTAAAAGAAGAAGGCTCACTGACCATTGTCGAGCCTGAGAACGGTTTTGTAACGCTCCATATGCTTTCCCTCTTAAGAAGCATATTGCCGATGAAATCTGCAAAAGACAACCCCCCATATATATCAGTGCAGGTACTTGCAAAACCTTCAACCTCTGATGGTATAGTGGAGAAACCAGTATTATACATTTGAATATGAGTAAAAAAATAATCTAACTTACATTAATCTCTCGGTCCTCTGCATCTTTATCAAAATCTATGACGTGACCATCTTTGGCATCATAGACAATTCCATCTTCATCAACCTTAGCATCACCAAGCATCAAGAGACACTGATCCCATTCCTTCAATTCCTCCTGAAACACACACACACACAGAATCCTAAAACTCGATAAACCCTAAAACCCTAGATTTCAAGCGAAACAAATCTGAAATTCAAAATCGGAATTTACGAGGCACTTGGCGGCGAGGTAAAGGAATCGAAGATCTCGGAGGACAATCTTAGAGGCGTTGAGAAGGTGAAAGGCGCGTCGGTAATGTCGGCCGAGAAAAAGAGCTTGAGCTTGCATATAAATGTCAGCTGGGTCATTGGTGAGTGCCGCTACTTTGTCGGCGAAGAAGATGGCCGACGAGTACAAATGCTTACTTACGCAGTCTCGAACCACGCCTCGGATCTTCTCAATTTCTTCTTCTTCCCTCATAGCTTCCCTCACTGAAGAAATCCAGAATCAGCAAAGCAAAGATCTCAACAAAACAAAATTAATTTGGGATATAATCGGAAAATTGTGCGACTCCGTTTTCTCTCAGTCGTCAAAAGTGTTTGCTCGATCGATAGAGGTGGTGGGACAAAGCCAAATAGCCTCGGCGGGAGAGTGAGTGTAAATAATTTATTCATCCCCCACCCCACCTTCCATAACTGTAGGCCCATTCTGCTGCAACTTAAAGCCCATTAATTAATCAGCATAATTGTGAAACGCAAGTCAAAGTGACGACGAGCCAGTGATTTAAAACTATGTGACCGCACATATCCACGTACGTGTCAATTGTTTAAGCTGTAATTAAATTACACGTGTTGATGGACCCATTAAAGATAGTTGTGCACCGCGTAGTAAGCCACTAGTGTGTTCAGTTAAAAAAAAAACACAGCGTTACGAAAACCTGTTTACGGCCAGTTTGATCTCTCTTTCGCTTAAGTTCTTTGTAATTTTCAATAGATATTTTTTAATGATTTTATGTTATAGCGATGAAGAGGGGATATTTAATTAGTAGTCCATATTTAATCAAATATTGTGTACGTATTTCTGTTCGATTTGATATATGCGACGTACGTACGTACGTACGTAGATTAGCATGGATAAAGGAGGAGATCAGAAACGTGAAAAGATATATATGAAGAGGATAGGCTGAGCGACTTACCCGAGTCCTTATTAGCTCATATATTGCTGAATATGCCAACGAAGGATGTGGTTAAGAGTTGTGTGTTATCCAGAAGATGGAGAAATCTCTGAAGATTTGTTCCTCAATAATTGGACGTGGATTTCAGTGAATTTCGTAAGTATAACGCGTTCGTGAGTTTTGTTGATAAGTTTCTGGGTTTAGACGACAGAGAGTCCTAATTGCTTCCAAAGTTTTAGGTTAAGGTGCGATTCTGATGAAGATGAGCGTTGTATCGCTCAAGTCAAGCGGTGGATAAACATTGTGGTCAACCAAAAAGTTAAAAGTTCTCGACGTTTTCGACTACATTTGGGGGTATGATCATGAAGTCCAGATACCCCCAACCGTTTACACATGCGAGAGCTTGGTGTCATTAAAGCTCGGTAACGTGCCTTTGGCTAATCCAGAGTTTATACCTTTGCCTTTGGTCAAATTTGTCGAGCTTGATATAGTTAGTTTTGCCAATGTTTTGGTTTTGGAAAATCTCATCTCAAGCTGTCCAGCTCTTGAATGCCTATTTATAAACAGGAGTCCTTTTGATGGCATAGATGTTTTACGTGTTCGTTCTCAATCTCTCATGAGCTTCAAACATTATTTGTTATTGTTGTGATGGATTAGAAGTCGTAATTGATGCTCCTAAGCTTGTGTATTTGAACCTCATTCATGATACAACTGCAAAATTCAGAATAAAAAGTTTGGCTTTACTTGATGAGGCGGATATCCATATTACATGTAATATCCATATCAACGAGTTATCTGATCCAAATGATCTTCCAAAGAGAAGTATGATTCACGATATGCTGGTTGGGATAATGGGATCTCTAGTGTAAAAAAATTGTTCATCTCTTCGCGTACTCTTAAGGTAACTCTGTCGATCGAATTCATTAGCTTAAGTTATTGGGTGTCTTTCCTAAAGAGTACATTTACAAATTAAAGCCTCTTTAACACAACACTAGGATATATCCCGTGCTTAAAGCACGGTTAACATTTTCTAAAAAATTTATAATATAATAATAAAATTATTATTATTATTATTATTTTTTAATTATTTTGTTTGAGATAATATTTATTTTTAATCAATATATAAATCTATTAGTCTATTTGAATACTAATTATTTTAGAATATTATAGTATTTTACTTTGACGTATTATTACAGTTTTATATTGTTTATTTGTTGTATTTACATCATATTTTGTGAAATATAAAATAGTAATTTTAATATTATAACTGTGAGTAAATAAAAATTATTAATTTATTATTAATATAAATTCAGTTTTACCAACCGCCAATGTGGAAATTAAAACACATATTTTCATACATTGAGTAATATATGTTCGTTTTAAAAAATTCAAATCACAACATATGCAGAAAAAATATGCATTTTATTAATTATAAGTATTATATGAAAGTTCTAAACAATTTGTAAATAAAATAAAATAAAGATGATAGGAAAATCATAATTTGAAATCTTAACAAAATCTTTGAATTTAGTTATTAAAAATAATTATATTGTATACTTAGATATAAAATCTTAGTTTTTAAAATTCTGATTGGTTTATATATATTTTTAAAAAAAATAATTAGTAATTTCGTCCATAATTTATTAGAAAGAGAAAATATTTTTTTAGATTTTTTTTAGATTTGATATGTGAGTGTTTTTTATTTTTAATTTAATTATATTTATTTAAATTAGTTAATTAAGCTTAATTAATTTTTTCTAATGGCAATTGAATGTAATTTTTTACACATTTTAAGGTTAGTTTCATATTTGTACTTCTCAATTAATATAGTAGGATACAATAACCTTACGCAAAGTTGATATTTTTGGATAGTCTGATTCATTTTAATAGTGCCTAATAGGTACACACGATAAATCAAATGCCTATATTAAAACCAAAAAATCATTACTTAGATATTTTATTATTTAACGACTTCCGGATATTCTTTGTGATACATCGTGATCATGTTGATTGTTGTAATCACTTCCCTGTCTTACTAACTTTTTAGCTCACTTCTTTTGTAACACTTTTTTTGTTCAATATAAATTCCCAGATGACGAAAAATATATATTTAAATAAGAATAAATAACTAACAAAGAAGTAAGATCTATTATTACTATACATGGATGAATCTGTTTATTTCATAATATATATACAGTAGCTTAAAAATTATATATATATATATATATATATATACATATATATCACCTTAACATTTTATTATCTAACGAAATGATAGAAGTTGACTATAGAGTATACAATCTTAGCCATAATTGGGACAATATAGTAATACTTTGAAAATGGTTATTTTATATAAATATTGCATTATTTATTAAGGCAAAATGGTCCATAATCTTCCTATGCATATAAAATTATTTATTATTATATCTTATAAAACTATTTTACCACTAAATTCTCCATCACCATTTTGAAAGAAATTGTTTCAGTACCTAGGGTACCTTGCATCCCATTTGCTAACTCTTGTGAACCCACAGAGATTTCGATAGTCCGACACAATTTTGTTATCAACTTTTAGAAAATAAACTAAAGTCTCTATGTAATAAATCATATATACATATTTTTTGAATTTTTTTGTTTTTTATTGTTCAATTTTAATAATAATTTTCATTAAAATTTTAAATTTGAGATAAAAATATATATATATATATATATATATTATGAATGATAAAAATTGAAATTTAAAATGATATTCAAATGTTAAATTTAAATTATTTATATAAACTAACACATAACCTAAAATATTTAATGATTAAAAACAAAATTATTCGAAAGTAACAAATTACATAGATTTCTTATAAAGTCATATGAAGTGCAATCAAAACTTTAAAGTACATCTCCAAAGATTAATTTTATTTTTTAAGTCTTTTTTTATATTCACCTTAGTTTAAGTTATATTGCTAAATTTAGTTATACTTTTTTCATCCTTGTAGTAAAAACTAGATAGAAAATAGGATATCAAATTATTTTTATATATATAGAAAATCCTTTTAAAATACATATTTGACTTAAATAAAAAAACTAATGATCTTTATATAATTATATGTTGAATAACAAAGTAAATATAATATTGAGTATTCTAAAAAAATGTTACGATTTTGTTGGAGGTAAGAGAGAGTTCAGAAAATTTGATTTCATAATTATATTACCAAAGAATCTTTGATAGAATATTGCATATTTTTAATTAAGAATAAGTTAGATATACATGACTGGAACGGGTTTTTTTAGGTTGATTCCTTTATTGTGAGATTGTTAGAATCAATATTTTTTGTATCCGATTAATTAATTTTATTATAGCCATCAAAATTTTATTATACATATTAGAATACATACATATTTTAAATCAATATATATATATATATAAGAAAGGAATAAGTACATTAAAACAAAGAAGAGATAGAATTAAAAACAATGTAAGATATATATTAAACAAAATATATAATCAAACTATTACATTGATATCTCAATTGAGTTTTGAACCAATGCAAGATTATAAAAAAATATATATATATTTAGGATTTGAGATATGGTGGAAGAGGATGTGAGAATTGTTATTTAGGATAAAAAGTGATGAAAGTTACATTTCTTAAATAATTAAATTAGAGCAGTTAAAATTATAATTAATAGTGTATTTAATTGAAAATGAATGGAGAAAAATATAGTCAATTCACGGTTAATGTAATTTCAGTTAAAACTTATTAATAAAGTGAAGATTAAAATATTAATTAATGCATATGATTAAATGTGTTGTGTTTTAAGTTTAATTAAAAATAAATATTATATTTTTTAAAAAATAAATACCAAATAGATCAATAAGGAGATATTGAAAATTTGGAACCTTACTTTTATGATACTGTATGTGGTATAAAATGAGAGGATATTACTTTAATACGTAATTTTAGACAATAACATCAAAGAGATTAAACGCATTACCAATGACTATGGTACAAAAAAAAATCCATGTACAAAGTTTTCACCTTTGTATTTTGGGTTTCAATTGTAAAGTGTAAACATTTTTTATTTGGTATAAATTTAACATTAAAAAAAAAACTTTCACTTTCACTATTATCATTTTTTTGGATATCATAGAGGAGAGTGATTAGGTGTGTTAACCCAATTTGCAATAACCAATCATTAATATAAATATTGTTCTTCGGCTATGGAGAATAAAATCATAGAACCATGTAATTATTGTAGGCGAATAATAATAAAATAAAACCGTATTAAACCGATTGGTTCGTAGCAAGAAATTTACCGGTATGATGTATGGATAGGTCCACCGTCTAACCAAAACGGCATCGTATAAGAAAAATTGAGCGGTCGTTAAATAAATAAATATTATTTTTTGTTTATGGGAATAAAAAAAAAACAGTGGAACGAACGAAAACTCCAAAGATTGATTGCGAAGAAGAGAAAGATGATGATCATCACCTCCTCCATTGCATCATCATTCCTCTCTTCGTCTCACAAGAAATTCTCAATCGATCTCAATTCGTATCGGAACCATAACCAGAGATGCTCAATTGTTTGCTCCTCCGGCGTCAGAACGGCGAGAGTGATGGCTATGAACAGAGCTACTACGAGGCAACGGCAGAGTCAAGAAGCCGTGTCCGCCACTGAATCTAGGGTTTCTCTTGTCTTTGCTCTCGCTTCTCAGGCGTCCTCTGTGTCCCAACGCCGTAAATGTTCCGTCTTTATAAATCTTAACTTGCTTTCAATTGCTGTAAGTTGTAACCTTTGTATCTGAACTTCATCATTGTCAAATTCATTGTAGTGTTGGCTGATTTGGTGGTGGAGACTGCGAAATACGTGTTTCCCAAGAGTTTCAATAGCTCTAATCTTGAAGAAGCTTTGATGTCTGGTTAGTGTGTAGCTTAATTTTGTTAGCTTTTGTATTCACTTTTTATTTGTTAAAGCTTGAATTTTTTTTGTTCTGTAGTTCCTGATCTCGAGACAATGGACTTCAAAGTTCTAAGTAAAACAGACAAGTACGAGATTAGAGAAGTCGAGGTTTGTTCTTAGTTTCTCTATCTTATTTTCACTCACTGTTTTAACTGGGGTCTTAGTTTGAACTTTGACGTTGTGAATTTGGAACAGCCTTATTTTGTGGCTGAGACTACTATGCCAGGGGAAAATGGATTTGACTTCTATGGTCCTTCTAAGTCTTTCAATGTGTTAGCTGAGTACCTCTTTGGTAAGGTACTTTTGAAGGCATTCCTTATGGATTTTGCTGCACCTTTTGTATGATTTTGAATTGTTGTTTTGCTTTAAATTTGGATACTTTTGTTTTTCATTAGAACACAATAAAAGAGAAAATGGACATGACGACTCCTGTCGTTACTCGTAAAGTCCAATCTGTTGGAGAGAAGATGGATATGACAACTCCGGTGATAACTAGCAAGGTATTATTATATCTCATCAATAGGTCATGGAGCGTCTCTTTTTGGAAGTCATTAGCTTATTTTAACATAGCTTTGAGTGAGTTGCTTTCTTCTGTTTATTACCATATTTAGATGGTTGTTTATTAAGAGCATCACACTCGTATGCTTTAGAGTCTAGATCAGTGATTGTGGATAGTATTAATTTCCTATTATGTGAGTGCTACGAACCTGGGATACCTACTTGTTAGTTGCTCACAATAATAATTGTTTTCTGAAATTGTCTCTGGTTCATCTTTTATCTTGTTCTTGGTCCTACTCCTAATCAGGTAGTATCTTATTTATTTGCATGTCTATTGTTGATTCAGGCAAAAGATCAAAACCAGTGGCGGATGTCTTTTGTCATGCCCTCAAAGTATGGTTCGAATTTGCCATTGCCAAAAGATCCTTCAGTCAAAATTCTGGAGGTGCCACGAAAGATTGTTGCTGTTGTCGCCTTCTCAGGTAAAGGATACTCGTTTTCACTTCCACGTCTGATGATACTCTAGTTTGAATAATCAATAATATAGACCAGAGAACCCCAAACTAGTTCCAGTCATATATGCCTGAGTTCTCATGATTGCAAACAAGAGGTCAAAAATTTCAGCACAATTTTGCTACGATGAAGAACAAGTGTTTTTCTTGAAGCTAATAGAATTCTCTAAGTTAGTAATGTCTAGTCTAATGTTTAATATACAGTACACAACCTTGACATGTAAACAAACAATAATGCTCATTACATATTCATCATGGTTTGGAATAGTTGTCTTTCAGAGGGTACCTCTTGAAGCATCTAACATAATCAGATTTTTGTTGTTACCGGTGAACAAAATCAACTTTGTTTCAGGCTATGTTACCGATGAAGAGATTGAGAGACGGGAGCAAGAACTAAGGAGAGCTCTTCAAAATGACAAGAAGTTTCGAGTGAAAGATGGAGTTTCAGTTGAAGTTGCACAGGTTCATCAACAATCATAATTAAAATAATGAAAATCGAATCTTATGTCTTAGACTCTCTACTGACACTAATGAGTTCATTTCCTGCAGTATAATCCACCATTCACTCTCCCGTTTATGCGCCGCAACGAGGTCTCTCTCGAAGTTGAAACCAAAGAAGATTAGCCCCCTCTTCTCTAGTACATACATACATGTATATACATACATACACAGTTCAAACATCTGTGCTAAAGACAAAACGCGTTTACTTGAATAGTTGAAAATGAGTAGTAATTATTAATAAAATGGTCTCTGTGAAGCCATTTTCTTCACCCACCATTATGGATCTTTGCTTTGCGTATAGGCCACTAGAGATGCCTATAGGCTTTGAAATTAACACAAACAAGCACTCACACGGTCAGACCTTTTACCTTTAGGAAAATTCCATCTTAACAAATTCCCATTTTTTTGTTTGGATACAAACTTTGAACTTTCTACAAAAGAGGTTGCATGTATTACACTTGGAAGTTGGAACAGTGTATCTGGGAATTACATGTGTTTCTTTTTTCTCTTGAACAAGCTTTGAGTCTCTGTTATCATTGTATGTATATATATAAGTATATGTCACATATATATATTATATATATGTAGATATGAACATCCTATGGGCTAATTAGTTTCAGGAATGCTATCTAACAAAGGTCTCCATCCTTTATGACACTCATCATCGTCACCATCATCATCACATAGATGTTGCTTAGCAAGAGTCCTATAAACCATATCATGAACTGAGCCTCCTTGAAGCAGCTTCTCAAGCTCTTGCTTACTTACAACCATCTTCACTCTCACAACTCCATTAGTCTTCTCCTTGGTGTTGTCAACACAATTTGTTAATGATCTATCATCTTCTTCTTCTTCCTTATCCACCTCTGGAATTGCAAATCTGACTTTCTTCATCGTCTTCATGTTCTTCTTGGTTGTGGTCGTCTCCTTGGGCAAGAGATAGTAGAGACGACCACAGAGAAGCTTGGCTTGTGGATGAAGATGACAACTGTTGGAGAGAGAGTCAAAGAGGGAGTAGTGAGGAGAGAATTGGGTGAGGATGTGATGAACCTTCATGGGTCCTCTGTATTCAACTACTTTCCCATCGTTTCTCATTATCTTTATCACTTTGTTCTCCATTACTAAACAGTTCCCCATACTTTTTACTTTAGTTTGTGATTTCTTTTGTAGATACAACTAATGCTTAGAGATTATTTTTTCGTCTCTTGAGTTGTTTTGAGACTTCTGTTTGCACATATTTATAGAGCTTACGGTTATGTAAATGCACTTGCATTTCGAGAGTATTCACCAAAAATGCCATTATCTAAGATGGGCCCTAATTGATCTTTATCTCATTTTTAAAAGTGTTTATATATTTCGTGGTGGGGGTGTGGTCGGGTGGGGGTGTGGTCGGGTGGGGGTGTGGTCGGGTGGTGCTCTCCTAATTATATATTTTTTAGAAATTGGATCTGCTAAACAAAAAAAAAACTAATCGATATATTTACATACAAATCTTGGAATAGTAGTTGTGGACCTTGTGGTATAAAAGGTGGTAGATGTGTGATTAGTGAGATCAGAATATATCAACTAAAAGGATTTGAATCAATTAAACGTAGTTTGGCTGAATGTCCCCAACCGATGGTATGGTATCCTCCAAAGTTGCATGTCGTGCATCACCGTTGCATGCATCCAATGTATGTTCATGAGTTATGTAGGTAGTACAACCGTACAAGATACTCAAATTGATTAGATTCAAATTTCATTTATCACCAAACCCTTCAATACTATATTGTTTAATGACTCCCCATGTTCTTGTTGAAAGGTATATATATATATTGTTCTTTTGAAGAATTGAGCTAGTGTGATTTATAAGAGAATATTAAACTAGTTTTGAATGTTCAAGTTGTTACATTAATAATGATTCATTTCATGTCGGTTAAATTAATAAGGATGGTGGTCACATATATAATTTCTCTTCGTTTGTTAAGAAAACAAAAAGATTAAAGATTTAGGAACATTCATTTGCCGCATCGATAGAACTAAACACTAAAGTAGAACACGTTATGTTTCTCAATAAAATTGACTACATCTGTATTGGAAACGATTTAACCATTTCTGCGTGATTGCATTACACCAACCATATGTATACGTTAGCTAGTGAACATCTAACCACACTAGATTCAACTGTTACAACCATTCACAATCAATTGACCAAAAAGAAAAGGATTGTAGCGGAGGCTTGCCTATACTTCATAAGGTGGAGCCACTAGGACTCTAGGAGGACCACAAAAGGAGTCCAAAAGACTTTTGATGAGTGGATGTCACTTCTAAATTCGAACCACAACTTGATTTATATAATCATTCTTACATTGAATATTGAGAAATATTTCCAATTTCTCTTAATCACTAATATGCGCCCGCAAGTCCCACTTTCCTATACTAATCTTCCCATTAATCTAATAAAAACTTCTCACTATACGACATGTTAAACGATTACTTTAATTAGTCTTTATCGATATGCACTGCCAAGAGATTTGCGTTGCAATATCCTCATTTGTTTGCATTTATAAGTTTTTATGAATTTTGTAGTTTTGAATTGTTGCTCGAAGCTGATGATCAATTTCGATTAAGTAGAAATGAATTTTCATAAAATTCAAATTATGCATATGTCTCGGTTCATTTTGGTTTGTCTTATTAGTCTCACGTTCTAGATAGCTCCACTCGATATTGTTTTTTTCGTAACGTCGGATCATCAACATGTTGTTGATTCTAACACCATTTGCTACGAATCTAGCCTATATAATAAGTCAAACCAAGTGCACAAGATCCATGCGTAAAATTTTATCCAAAATTTTCGTTTTCATAACGCGGGTATCCTAATAAATTCCAAAAGAGGAAATAAAGAAATCGATCTCTTGCACTCTTTATTTTTGGCTATTCACCGAATTTGATTTCTTGTGATCCCAAAAGAAGTAAGCATTCGGGTCTGCCTAAAATAAATTTTGACGTCATCTGTTATTTGTGCACAAAGAAATACGTACTGGACCGTTAAGGCATATACATAGCCTAATCTATAACAAGAAAACCGAACACTCTTTACAAACTTAGTTATCTCTTGCTACTTCTTGCCTAGTAGCTTCACCAAAGTTTCTCTATCCATCACTATCTCACATATACACATTGATTGATACATATAATCCTACTTGCCCTCTTGATAACGTAAGCTTCTGCAAAGTTGATATTTTTGGGTAGTGTGGTCCATTTCATCAACTAAGTTTTAAGTGCTTACGATGATAAAGTGGGTTCCATAATAGGTTCCACCAATGAAGCATGTTTCGTATTCTGTATATATTTTTCCTTTGTAAACTAGAAATTTTAGGTATGGATTCATATTAGTCCCAATACATACGAAATACGATATACTTACTTAGTGACGTAACGTATTGAAGAGAGCATAGGTGGGTTTTAGATTATTTTCCTTTTTCTTTTGGTCGGCAGAATTTTTGTCCTTTTTTTTTTTTTACTGAATGTTGGTTTTAACTTTTTCGTTGACCGTTGATTTGGGTACACTCAAAAAATAATTAAAGAGGTTAAGATTAAGAAAAAACATACAATGAATGGGTGGGGAAAGAAGAAAAATTTAGGGTTGTTTTTTTCTTTCTTTGGTAATATAGTGGATGTTGATGAATGATGATCTAAGCCAAAGATAAATTAAAAAATGACTAAATAAAGGATTTGATTTGCCTTTGCTTACAATGTAGGGCACTGATGAGTGCACTCCCCCCATTTAGTGGTGGCGGCAGAATTTTTTTAACATGATAGAGATGGAAATTTAATAAATTTTTGTTGTAAAATATGATGAATGATTATGATATCCTATGCATCCATATCATGCATTTTTATGCATACAAATCTCATCACCAAGTTCCACATCATGATAATTATAATATATCAACTTTGCAGAAGCTTACGTTAATTAGTTCAGTAATAATAAAGTGAATAATACAGTAATTAGTTTAACACTAAATTAGGTGGTATAGTCATCTATACTTATGTTAACGCCAAGTAATTAATAAAGTGATTTAGAAGGAAAAAATTCATCTATACAGTGATAAATAAATGGAATAACATCAATAATGATTTAAAATATAACTTCAATGGTATACGATCAGTAATTTGATATATATCATGATAAAAACGATGATAAAACATACATATTAGTATCAGTAAAATAATAATAAAAAACTAGATTAGGACTCATGCTAGAGCACGGGTTAAAATTCATTTTATTTATATTATAATTTTTATATAAACTAAATTTATGTGATTGTTTTTAAATGTTTTTTGGATAAAACATTATGCAATAAAATCATATGCTAAATATGATGGCTTGAAAAAAAGCACTTATTTTGTAAGTTTTATATTGTTAATGATTCTATATAAGTATTCGTGCTATAACACTGATTAAATTTTATTTTATACAAAATTTTGTATATTTTATATTTTAAAATAAAATTTGTATATGTTGTATTAGGTTATATATGTGAAGTTATTTCAACAATGTATATTCAACATCATGACTTGAATGTCATTATAAACATAATTTTGTAAATGTGCTTTTAAAAAGTGAGTTATTATATTATGAGTAATTTAATATATTGTTATACTTTTTGTTTTAATATACTTGGTTTCTTGAAATTCTTTCATATTATAGTGACATATTATTGACATTGCTATAACAAATCAATTTAGAGTGTTTATAGTTTCTAACTTTTATATCAAGTTTCAATATATAAAAAATATTTCAAAATAAATTATTTATAATTTATTATATTATTTAAAATTATAAAATTCAACAAAAATATAAAATTGAATTTAAATAGTCAAATTTTGACTCGTTACTCAGTAAAAATTTTAATTCAATAGATATTATTTTTAACGAATAATATTACTAAAACTTGAATATTTTATAGATTAAACAATTTATATTTGTTTTTAAAAATTCAGCTTATGCTATATCTGGAAATAAACTATTTTTTAATTATAATAAATAATATGATAATTTATTTGTTTCAAAAAATAGAATCATATATAAAAATGAGAGGTGAAGTATAATGATAATTAACAAATTAATATGTTAAGTTAGATATCAAAAGATTTTATTTGATGAATAATTTAATAAAGGAAATTAATATGGTAAGTTAGATCATATGATTCTTTAGAATATTCTCTTTAAGATTTTCTGTATAACCTATTTGTAACCAATTAATCTATCAATTAATGTATAACATATTTGTAACCAACTTATGAAAATTATATAGTCTACAAAACAATGTTGTGTACTTCCGTTTTATTATAAAGGGGATTACTATGAGTAGTAAAATTGTATCAGGTAACAGATTTTTTACAACATATATATATATATATTTTTTCATGAGAATATTAGATTAGTATATACTTTTAACCGTTATAAAACATAAATGTAGATATTTAAAAACTATATATGGATCTAACTTGCTTGGTCATGAAGTTGGAGACACCAAAAGGTCTACTAGATTTTGTGGGGTTGGTTTTTAAAAATAAATGTGTATCCGTAAGTTGAATATTAAAACAAACGTTATGGCCAAAGTTTGGAATCACCTTCCTAACTGTTAGCAAAATTCAAAAATTAGAGAAATCACTAATACTAGTCACATAGAGAATACTAAATATATTTTTTAAATCTTTTAAAATATTGAAATTTATATTCAAATTTAATCAAATGAACAACAACCAAAATTTTTTTATGATGGATCACATCACCTTAACTACTTCTATGTCCTTCACATCTATCATATATTCATATTTCACTTAATCATAAGCTAGTTATTTACTTTTTTCCATCTCATTAATCTCGTTCCTATATTCATTATGCACATTTTTTGCATATCATTTTCCCCTCACTTCACCATACCCAATTTATTACATTTCATTAAATCCATCATCAAAATGAGTTTTTTTTTGCTTTTCTCCTAGTCCTAATATATTTATATTATCGTATATATATATGTTTGACCAAATACATATATGTATGTATATATCTATATATAATTATAACCAAAATCCTCAGTTTGCTATTGCAAAAAAATTCCATTCCTTTCATGGATATCATGTTATATTATGAGAATTTGGATATTTAATTTGTTTTTTATCTCTTATATCTCTTATTATTTGCCTATCTGGTTTTCAACTAATTTTCACACTTTAAAATATATATTGGATGACGTATATATATATTTTAAATTATATTCAAAATAAAAAAACGTTTGTTACATATGAATGCAAAACTTTTTTTATAGAAAAAAATCAACAAAGATCATTTATCCTTGAGCTTTCCCATTCCAAATCCATATTGGATTTCATCTTTGTATATAGAGTGACATAAGTCTCCATGAAGCCGGTTTTGTGGGTAGACGTAAGTCTCCATGAAGCCTTCTTCTTTAGTCACAAACCCTTTGGTCCGTTATCTCTGGAAGTTTTTTTCTGGATTTTTATTTTACATCATTCTGGGATTTGAAAAAAAAATTGGAACTTTGGTGAAAAAGTGGGTTAAAGATAACATTTTTTTTTATTTTACCCCAACTTTGGAAACGCATGGTGCCAGTTTCATCATAGACAATGCCACATCATTGTTAGGTGTCATTTGAGTCAACATTTGACTAATATATATTAATTTTGACTCTGAAATTGACACAATTTATAATAATTGGATATAAAATTTGGATTTTATTTGAGTATAGGTATAAACTGGCATCATACGTTTGTACAGGTAGAAATTGACACTTTAAAAATTGTACGGGTATTAAATGGCATTTTTCCCTTATACAGTACTTAAAAAAAGTATAAGGCTGTCCAATATTAAAGTCATAATGTTACATTTTCTTGGATGTCAAAAAAAAAAAAAAATTAACTTCCATATTTATATACATTATGAGATTTAGAGGTTTGTAATTTGTATAGTAAGGCAGTAACTCCAATAACCGTCAAATTCTTTGTCGAAACAATAAAAGAACCGGTTCGGTATGTGATTAAAATTGAACTGGTTACGATCTTTAAACCGGGTCAAGGCTTTATAACCTGATTTTGACTTTTGGTACAATATCTATAAAGTTCTCGTCGCGTCTCTCGAAATTAGGGTTCTTTCTATTAGCTTCACTCTTATCGCCGCTAAAGCTCTACCCCGTCCGCAGAGCCTCTCTAACAGGTTCTCTTCATCTCACTCAATACTTTTTTCATCTCGATTCCTGCGTATAGAGATCGTTTTATATATGTTTTTGCTTCTGATTATCTTTTTGTGTAATCGTTTAGAGTCGTTTATGGCTATTTCATGATCTGTATACAGTTTCGTCTCCTGCTTTGTTAGATATCAGTTTAGCTCCTGATTCATTGAGAAACCAAGCTTTTGTGGTTAAGAAATGTTAGGGTTCTTACATTAGGATATGAGGATTTAGAAAAAAATTGAGACTGATTGAGAAAATCTCATTTACTGGGTTTTTCAAAAAGCGTAGAGATGATGATATCTTCAGATTTCTACATCTGGGTTTTGAATTTTATCTCTTAAAGTTTATTGCTTTGATGTTTTAGTCTGATTCTAATGTAACATTATTGCTAGATATAATGAATAGGTTACATTCATGTGATCTCTAGTTCGTTTCAGTTAAATTGTGATTTGTTCTTTTAGCTTTGTAATCTTAAGTGTTGCAAGTTCCTAAGTGTTCTTAGTTTCTGCATTTTGCAACTGAGACCAGATTGAGTAGTGCTTTCTCTGCTGTTTTTGTATATGTTGTACTCCTGATCTTTAGTGATTTCACCTTTTGTAAAACTTGTTTCTGAATGTTTTTGGGTTGTTGAATCAGGATGGATTCTCAGATCAAGCACGCTGTTGTTGTGAAGGTGATGGGAAGGACTGGATCAAGGGGTCAAGTGACTCAGGTTAGAGTGAAGTTCACTGACTCAGACCGTTACATCATGAGGAACGTCAAAGGACCAGTCAGAGAGGGAGATATTCTCACCCTGCTCGAGTCCGAGAGAGAAGCTAGAAGACTCCGTTGATTGTTTTTGCTCTTGCCAAATGTTTTTTTTTTGTTGCTTTAAAGAAGAAACAAAAGAAGTTATTGTTTTGGTAGTTGATGAATTCTATGTTTTTGTTTTCTCTATGTAAACTTTAAATCATCAAAGACTGATGCATTCTACTCTGTTTCAGTTAGATATTTTGATTTGAGTAATGAAGAAGTAAAACATTGGATGGCTCAAGTTAATCTTTGGTGTATGAAGAGTTTTGATGTTATTGATGATTTGTAAAACTAGTACGAACATATCGAGCCAAATCAGATAGTCTGAACATCATTATTTAAGATTGAAATGGTCAACTCTGTAAATCAATGAGTGAACGTGTTAGTTCGGTCAACAGTCTGAACTGAACATTAGTTCACTTGAGATTGTATTTGGCCATTGATTGATTTCTCTTCCTAAACATTTAGGAACGAAGAAACAATGGGTGTATGTGTCTCTCTCCCTCTAATCAAACCTTAAATGGAGTAATATTTTTACAAAAATCAAAATACATAACAAAAAGCCATAGGCGACATATTCATCGTTTTGAGTGTCGTCATGACTCGTGATTGCAATGTAACGGCTAAACCACTCCCGTAACCGTCGGCCGATTGATTTAATAAACCAAAAACACATCAATTAACCGGTGTATTGTGTGGAGATCAAACCATCTTCGAACATGGTTGTTCAACCGTAACCAATAAATGTACCGGAAATTTGAATCGGCTTCAACCACACAAGTACACAACAATATAGGCATCTACAGTACGTATTTGGGAGCTAACTGAAACATCTGAGAGAGAGCGTTACTTTACTTGTAACATTTGTAGCTGTCGTATATGAAACTGGGTCAACAGTCCAATGTGAACATTAACTCAGTCAATTAATAAGTCCAATTGAGCTGTTAATTCACGAGAATCACGACTGTAGTAAGTGCAGTTTAAGAGCTACATAAAAAGACAAGACAAGGAAGATATAGTTTCAACGTTCAACAAAAAAAAAACCTCATCTCCTCAAATTTCACATCCACACAACTTTTATCATTTTTAAAAGTTATAGTGTTGCATGCAAAAGTTTTAAGAATATAAGTTACATTTACACACCTTTTTCTTTTGTTTTTGTTAAGAATAGAGTCACAAATCCACCTTTAGTTTTGGACCTCCTTACTTTCCTACAATATTTTATGAATAATTTTATGTTATTTGATCTGTATATATACAAATACACGTACATATATATGTAAAGAAAAAGGTTAATTTTACAATTTTATACTATTGTATTAAAGTTATTGATTAATTGATTGCTGAAATTTATTTTTGTATCAAACTGAATGTTTAATTATATAAATTAACTAGAACGTCTAAATTTTTTTAAAATTTTTGTAACGCATATATATGATTAGAAGTTGAGTCAACAGTCAAAAAGAACATTATAAACTCAAGCAATATAGTCAAATCTAGACACTAGTTCATAAAATACTTACTGTAGTAAGTGCCATCAGGAGCTATAAAAGGAAAAATATATATATCTATACTAGTATTTTTGCATCACTTTTTGTTCAAAAATATGTTTATGAAAACATTTATCATTAAATGTCATTTAATGATTATATTCATATCCAAACAAGTTTAGTTAGTTCTCTCTACTATCCTTATAATCAAACAGAATTAAAATATTTTAAATATCCATATATATAATATTCTATAATTATACAGATATTTAGAAGATTTATTCCATATTAAAAAAATTATTCTCCTAAAAGCAAGTTTTGGAATGTTCTCTACTTTATTATATAAGATGTTTATTATTTGAATATCCATTTATAAGAGGATTTCATTATTTTTAAAACTAAAGAATCTGTAAGGATATAGACTAAATAGTTAGAAAGAGAATGTAATCATATATCTTTGATTTGTATCAAATATTTGTCAAAACAAAAGATTAAGTTTTTAGTGCATTTAAATGATGCACTATTTTTTACTACACATGTACAATACACAAAAATTATTGAAACTTTTGGAAAATAGATAGTTGATAAAAAAAACAAAATCAAAGAATAATATGAGCAAATGATAAGCAAAACATAAGCATAAATTAAAGAATAAACAAAAGGAATAGAGCCAGAGTTTCTTCTACACCATCAGAATCCATGTTGATCTTCTCGTTTTGCATCATCATCCTTACTTTATCTTAGGGGAAATGACCAAAGCCCATCTGCATCTTTGTGTGTCGTCCGAAGCTGTATGAGGCAACGAAAAAATAATTCTTTTTTTTTTTGTTTAAAGACTTGAAAAAAAAAAATTGTTATTGACTGCAGTTGCTTTAACTGGGCTTTCTTTTGGGCTTATGTATGGCTTATGAAATAAATAAAGAAACAATTGAGAGAAAGAAAAAAAAATGACTGCAGTTGCTATGAGATTAGTTGTTTTGATCTTATTTGTAGGTGTATGAATCCATGCTGAGGTTTTATTATAATTGTATAACCATAACTAATTTTACGATATTTTTTTATACAAAAGGAGAGTGAGTGTATATTTTGTGGCAAAAATATTAAAATGGGGGGAGTGGCTTGCCTTTCTAAATCATTAACATTTAGATTATGATTATTATCTAATCAAACTATTACTTCTGTTATTCTGTTGGCAATGAGAGATTAGAGACACATATAAATAGATAAAGATATATATATATATAGTTAAAATGTTCAATTTATAAACTGAAAATAAATGGAAAAAATATTGTTGCTTATAATTTGCTTATATTATTCTTAGATTATGCTTATATTATTCTTAGATTATGCATATATATTTCTTTATTTTGGCTCATAGAGTTGTTAAGTCACTCCGAAGACCCTCAAACCTTCTTTCTTATTGAAAATACAAACTGATTACAGCTGAAGCTTAAGAAGAACCCTCACGTCTTCTCCTCGATCATACTCACCACATGCGACATTGTTATACTGTATATAGATCTTACAAGGTTCGGAGAGTTTTGATGCGGGTTAAGACGTGTGGAAATGGACCACTCAATTGGTTTCCAAAAACGGATCTGCATATGTCCATTGAACCAACAAAAGCATCAGTGATATTACAAAAAATGACAAAAGAAAAAGCCCAAATATACAAATTATCTTACAAAACTTCTAGACGCATTGAAGCCCATTCATCTGGTATGGAACCAGTCAGCCGATTGAGGTTTAGGTACCTGCACCACCAATACATTACTAATTATATTTTACTGTTCAAATTAATAAGTCATCAGCACATGATGTGATTACTACGAGTGAGAGGATAAATTCAAAGGTATGAAAGACACTGAGACAGAGGGCTAATTATAGTGGAAGAGAAAGAAAAGCCAAGGATTTCAGTAGAGCTGTCATAATTTACATCTCCATTCTGGTTCTAACTATCAGATTCTTAGAGAAATCATTAGGGATCAAAGTTCATACATATTTGATAAACTGAACAAGGAAAGATAAAGGATAGTTCTCCTAAGTCATTTTAACTACCACAACAAAACAAAAATCTAGCTAGCATTACGATGTACGTATTTACAGAGTAACTACTCTTTAGTTTAGATGCGTAATTAATTTGAAGATAAGCAAATGAGACCCTTAATTGAATGAAAGAGTAAATATTTTTGATTTGGAATAACATGGAGTTGGACGTACGGTGTACCCTAGTTAAGAAGGTTAAGCTATCAAAAACAGTTGAACCGTCAAGAGGATTTGGACTCTGTTTCAATAATTCATATTTTAGAAAATACTATTTGTGGATATACGAAACATAATGATGATGGGAGCTATTGTTCATCATCACCTGATTTATTTATTTTACTTCCTTCACAAGCATAAGAAAAGCAAATTTCATCGCATGCCTTTCTCGCCATCATTGTGATCATGTAATTAACTCAATTTAAAGATATTTGGTTAAAAAAGATGTGTGATCAACTTAATCCGATAGAGATGACAAATCTATATATACATTTGAGGTTGTTTATTCTCTTCTTAAACCTTTTCAACACCGAAAAAATGTGTGTCTCTCTAATTATTCATGCCTTGGATAGTAATCTTTTTATAATATATCAATATATAACAAAAAAAAGCTTAGGCAGACAAATTCATCATTTTGAATATCATGGCATGCGCACAAAGCACGCCTTATTCGTGCCTCTGTTTCACCCCAAGTGATAGATTTTGGACCACACCAAGACTCTTTTGTCCATTTGGTTAAGCCTTAACCAAAATCACATTATAAACCGGGGATGACACCAGGATCAAAACCATGGACTCCAGCTATATTTCAACTTTTATTCGCAATTCTATTGTTTTGAGATTAATTTGTATCTTTGATTTGCATAGACGAATGGTAAATTCTATTAGAGATCTGTCAATCAAAGCCAAAAAAGGGTTTATCAGTCAATGTACCGGCCTAACCACTCCCATAACCAAAATCACATATCCAAACTTGGTTGTTTTACATTTGGTACAATTTCACAGAAGTATGGCAATCTGGTTTTGATTAATCAACAGTACCAAACAATGTACCGGAAATTCAACCACTTTAACCATAGTATTTAATTTTATCCCATCCAAACAAATGCCTATTTAAACCGGACATAACACAACTCTTCTCCACACCTCAAGTACAATGGAAGCAAACACTCTGTTCTTTCTAAAAGCTCTTCTTCTTCTCTGTTTTAATGTATGCTTCACATTAGCTTCAGACCCTGATCCGATCCAAGACTTCTGTATACCGAAACCTATGACATCTCCTCATCATGACCATCACTTCTCTACCAACCTCCCTTGCAAAAACTCCTCCGAAGTAACCACCGAAGATTTTGTCTTTTCCGGTCTTAAAACCGCTGGGAACTTCACCGAGACGGGGTTCGCCACCGTCCCTGTAAGCCCGGCAAACTTCCCGGGCCTTAACACATTAGGCCTGTCGTTTGTCAGGGCTGATCTCAAACCCGGATCCATAAACCCGCCACATTACCATCCACGGGCCACAGAAGTAGCTCACTTGGTTAAAGGACGGGTTTACTCCGGTTTTGTGGACTCGAACAATAAGGTTTACGCCAAAGTGATGGAAGAAGGAGAAATGATGGTTTACCCAAAAGGGCTTGTACATTTTCAGATGAACGTCGGAGATGTTACGGCCACGATTCTCGCTGGACTAAATAGCCAAAGCCCTGGGATTCAGAAGATACCGTCGGTGGTTTTTGGGTCAGGGATCAATGAGGAGTTGCTTATGAAAGCTTTTGGTTTGAGTCTTAAGCAGATTGGTACGTTGAAGAAAAGATTTGATCCTCTCATGTCTAATGAACATTGATGTTTTCTCTTAAGGAGATTATTATATGGAACTTTTAAGTTATTTATCTTTGTGTGATCGTTCTTGATCATATTGTTATTTATATTTTTGACCCCAAATATGGTCTTCTTTAATTATTTCCATATATATATATTGAGAAAACAAATTTAGACTATGCATGTCGATAGTTTCTTTTACATGAAATTATTGTCGCTTAAACCTACATAAAATTTGGTAACATCACTTACCAGCTTTGAAATTTTGACAATATTTTCTCCAATCCACAAAATATATCAAAGTCAATATAACGGTTCCTGTTTTTGTAAGGCTCTTAAAGGCTACAACCTTCTCTAATATATTGTGAATTTGTGATGCTAATTTGATTACTATAATTTTTAAACATATGTGAGAAACACCCTTTTTGACTTGATCCGTAAGGACCGTAACCTCAGCGTGCCAGTTTCATAGAGGTGTAGACCTTAACTAAGTTCCCACTGAATCTAGAAATCTTGGCCTTTTCAGGCTGCAAACCTTAAGAACTTGCAAGCGTATTGAACATCTTCAATAGAAACTAGCTCTGAGCATACTGAAACGCTGCGTTCCACTCATCGTTGGGAACCTCTCTTTCTGCTAGAGTGTTTCTCTTATAAACAGAGAAGGAATTATTAAAGCCGGTACTTATCTATATCGATTATCGAGCTTTGCGGCATCGGTTAGTTGTTAATACCGTACCGGGAATTCCGGTTCAATTATATTTTCTATAAACTCAACATCAGATTCCCTCCACATTCACAAACCTTTCTAATGGATCAGTCACGGCAAAGCACGACGGCGTCTCAGCCACCGGAAACACCGCCCCAGCCATCGGATTCGGCTTCGAAACCATCGACTCTAACACAGATTCAACAACCTCCTTCCACGAATCCGACCTCCTCAATTTCATCAATTCCTTCTTCCCCAACTCCACCACCACCGTCGCTCAATCCAAACCCTAACCCTCCTCAATACACGCGTCCGGTGACATCTCCAGCGACGCAACAGCAACAACACATCCCCCAGCCTCTGGGACGACCTCCTCCGCCGGCGTACTCGAGACCATGGCAACAACACTCCTCTTACACTCACTTCTCATCCGCTTCGTCGCCATTGTTATCTTCCTCATCAGCTCCGGCGTCTTCTTCTTCTTCTTCTTCTTCTTCGTCTTTACCTATTACTGGGCAACAAAGAGGTGGCATGGCGATTGGCGTTCCAGCTTCCCCAATTCCGAGTCCTTCTCCTTCTCCTTCACCTTCCCAGCATTCGCCTTCTGCTTTTCCCGGCTCTTTTGGGCAGCAATACGGCGGATTAGGTCGTGGAACTGTCGGAATGTCAGAAGCTACGTCCAATACAAGTGTCCCGCAGGTGAAATCTTTCACTATATTTCAGAGAATTGTGTTTGTTATAGCTTAAGTAGAATTCAGAAGATACAAGAAAAATACTAACTTTAGTGTGTGTGTGTGTGTGTGTGTGTGTGTGTTCAGGTTAGGATGATGCAAGGAACTCAGGGAATTGGGATGATGGGGACACTTGGCTCAGGTTCACAAATGAGACCGAGTGGGATGGCTCAGCAGCACCAACAGAGACCAACTCCGTCGTCTCTAAGGCCAGCTTCCTCTCCAAGCACCCAGTCTCCTGTTACCCAAGTATGTATTTTTGACGCTTCTTGCCATTGCGCTTTGTGACTCATTGCTAACAGCAAAATTTGCCTTATATGAGGTGGGAATGATTGTTCACGTCATTAGCTTAAAACTTTGAAGTATTAACAATCTATTTTGACCACTTACTTTAGTGTTCTGATGGCTGGATAGAGCTTTAGGTGAATGTTACTTGGTCATAGAGATACATCAGAGCTTAATATATGTAGTAACGTTGAGCTACCTAACCTTGCATTTCCTTGTTTTGTAAGTTCAATTGGTTCATTGACCAACATCAATCTTTCGTTGCTATTTTGTAACTCTTTCCTCATTATTGGTTTGAGTTCGTTTGACAAAACTCTTCATGAACTTTGTAAGCACAGTTTAATTCCTTATATTTTGCTTTTGGCAGAACTTTCAAGGACATAGCCTTATGAGACCTTCACCTATTGGTTCTCCTAGTGTTCAATCTACTGGTGCAGCACAGCAAAGCTTGCAAGCCATTAATCAACCGTGGTTATCATCTTCTCCCCAAGGGAAGCCACCGTTGCCACCCCCTACGTATAGACCACAAGTAAATTCTCCCTCCATGCAACAAAGGCCTCATGTTCCTCAACAACAACATCTTTCCACGTCAGCGGCAACTTCGCAGCCTCAGCAACAACAATCTCAACAACAACATCAGCCTCAAGAGCAACTTCAACAGTTAAGATCTCCGCAGCAGCCTTTACCTCACCCACATCAACCAACCCGGGTCCAAGTGTCTGTAAATCAGAAAGTTACTTCTCCGGTATTGCCAAGCCAGCCTCCTGTGGCTCAACCAGGAAACCAAGCTAAAATAGTTTCTGCAGAGATTGAGGCGTCTGATGATCGTATCCTGGGGAAACGAAGTATCCATGAGCTACTTCAGCAGGTATCCACTTACCTATCTTTATTTTCTCAACTTTAGGTAATCCATTTTGCATGTTGACTATGGAATAGATTAGTATATGCACTCTCACGCTTTATTCTCACTTAGTGTATGATTGATAACTTCCACTTGGATATATCTCTTACGAAGAAAGGAGAATGTATTTGATAAGAATAAAATAGAGGAGGTCGTGATTGATTTGCCAATTACCTCGTATTGAAAACCAAAATTTTGCCATGGTGACTTTGAACAGATTTAGTGATAACATATATCTATAGTTATAGGAGTTACTTTATGGTGTTTGCACTCAAGCTCTCTGCATGATATCAGTTGATTTCTTTCTCTGAATTCAAAAATGCATTGCCTATCCACAGATTGATCCGTCAGAGAAATTGGATCCTGAGGTTGAAGACATCCTTGCTGATATTGCCGAAGATTTTCTAGAGTCAGTAAGTAGCTCACACCACATTGTTTCCAACATTTTTGTCCTCTGATGAGTTTTCCTTTCTAAGTCCTGCTCGTCGTGTTTCTTTTTATCCAGATCACAACTTTTAGTTGTTCTTTAGCCAAGCATAGAAAGTCAGATACTCTAGAGGCTAAGGACATCCTGCTCCATGTTGGTTCGTTCTTTTAATATTGTCTTCTCATTTCTTTCATTTCCTTTCCAGTCACGATGATTAATTTCTTGTTGGTACCTTTTCTCCTTAAATGTAGAAAGAAACTGGAATATCAGGCCTCCTGGTTTTAGCAGTGATGAGTTCAAGACATTTCGAAAGCCAGTAAGAATTGGCGTTTTTTTTCTTTTTCTTTTCTGTCAGTTCATCCAATTTTCAAGATAGTTCCTAACTTCTCTGGTTGTGTCCTTGGATAATGTTTTGCAGCTGACAACAGATATTCACAAAGAGCGACTTGCCGCTGTAAGTTTTAAGTATAAGCACAATTTGTTTTAGATACCTCAGCAGTCAGTTTTAGATTAAAGTAATGACTAGAAGAGAAACTCATATATTGAAGATTTTGTTGTTGGTTTTGAAGATAAAGAAGTCTGTCACAGTAACGGAAGCAGCAAACGCCAGGAATGCGTTCGGGAGAGGCGGTCAGGCAAAGACACCTGCTAATCCCTTGGCTTCAACTTTCAATCAGTGATGTATTAGGTTAACACTCGAATCGTGCTTGGTAGGAAATTTTCATTAAAAACTACGAATGTTGTAACACCCATTTTGTACCGTATCTAGATGTCACAGTCCAAGATACAAGCATGGAGGCCAGTCTGGATCTTAATTTTAACCCTTTGTAAACTATCTTACCACCTTTTGGGATTTGAATTGGTTCAATATTTTGCAAAGCACAAAATTGTCTGAATTGAGAGATGAGACACATTCATTGTGGTTAGGAAACGGAGACTAGCCGGTATTATCCATTAATGATTAAACAGATTCTTCCCATACAGTTGTATCTTCCAAAGCTTTTATCAATTTTACAGTTTTACTGATGTGTGGACATTTGCTGGAGTCTACACAAAAACTCTTGGGTTACAATTTTTTACTTCATTATCCCTTTTAGCCTTCAACGATCTTCACTGGCGTCCTGCAATAAAACCAAAAAGAAAGCTTTCAGGGCACGTTCTTATGATCGAATTTACCGGGTTTTAGTTGATTGATATCACATACCCGAAAGGACTCTGCTTGATTGATAACAGCTCAATGTCAAGCTGAAAAAGAGAAGTAACATAAATGAACACCACTTCAGGAGCCAACAAAAATCTTATCAATTCAACTTGGTTACCTCTATCGTTGCATTTGGAGGAATCTCTTGCACTCCTTTCTTCCCGTAAGCCAGCTCAGGAGGAACAATCACCAATCTCTGTATATAAATTTCAAGAGGGTCATCAGAACAAGACTCTGAGTGACCTGCTTTTGTGAAAGATTTGGTTTCAAGAACTACTAACCTGACCACCTACACGCATCCCTTCAACACCAAGATCAAGTCCTTTCAGAACATTGCCTCTCTCTGATTGTCCAACATCAAACCCGTAAGGCTGCAAAAACTCTCTTTGTTATCGGTAAACCTTGCATATTCAAAATACAGTAATGGATTCTGTGAGATAGATAGCCATATATACTGACCGTTCCACCTCCAACACCAAGTCCTTGCCGACTTGTCATGAACGTTATCCCTTTCCATTTTGCAACATAGTGAACCTGCAACACAACATTTGGGTTAAGCATCAACGTTTTGTTAAAACTGTTGCATTTACATTGTCCAAAGTTAACCAGGAAACGTATTCACAACCGTACTGCGACCCGAGATCCTTTCACTGCCTCTGCTCCATTGCCAACTTTTATATCATAGTACCTGCAATAAAGTTAACAGAACCCAAACTTGTAAATTATTTCGATAAAGACTTGATTTTTCAATCCTTTTTCCGGTATGATGATGCATTTGATTAAGAACTAAAGGCGAGAAGGCTGTTTTCAACCTAACTAATGCATCATGATATGAGATTATTATGTAGGAAAATGAGAAATGTACGGACTTGAGACCATTGGGAAGAGTCGTGAAGTCGCTTTCCGGTAACTTGGAAGCACGTAGCTGCAGAGAATTGTATGTAAGAGATTGATTTCGAGTCAAGTACGCAATGTATAGTAAAGGTATCTATTATTGCTTACAGCTCTTCTGCTGGTGCTTACGGCCTCGGCTGAATCAGTCAACAACATCCCAGAACCTATGTAATTTGTGATTCAGACAAAACAACTTCTTAAGGATTCATTCACTGATTCAAAGCTATAGCTTATGTGGTCATGAGCCGAGAACTAAAAGAAAAAGCATCTAACCGGAAGCGAGGAGACATCCAAGTAAAACCCTTCTCCCTTCATAGCTCACCAGCGCCGGAGAATCAACCGTCTCTGATCTGATGATCTTTTCGCCGCCGGGAGAAGGCAACGAGCACCGGTAAGGTTTGGATTGCCTTTTTCCTGCAAATTACAAAACACTGTTTTGCTTACTTGGTTCAAAAACATACACGTAATTGAGAGAGTGAGAGATAGAGATAACATATGTGTGTACTTGATGTAAAAGGAACAGAGGAAGATAAAGAGTGATGGAGAGGGTGAACTAGTTTCATCGTTAAGATCATTGTTGTTTCAACGTTTTTGTGTAAGTTCACTGATTCTTGTGTCTAAAACAAAAGAAACTGACTGATTCTTGCGATGTGCCCTTAATTGTGTGTGCGTGTGACAGTGTGAGAGAGGAAAGGGATAAAATTGGAATTCTCATCCACAAGTTCTAGATTTTAGATTCTCTCAAGTCACAGACCATTTGTTTACAACCAAACTTTATAAATATAAATAAATGAAAATCTCTTTTTTTTTTTTCTTTTTTTTTGGTTAAAAATTTGATTTTTTAAAACCTATAATTCCTACAATGTATATTTAATCAGTTTTGAACAATTGTTTTTGTCTTTTCAATATTATTATAAATTTATGATGATCCACCAATTGCGTCCGCAGTAGATATTAAATATGCAAATACATTTGGATGATAGTGATTTTTTTGGGTTCGTTGTAACTAATGTATCCGGTTAAATCCATATAACGACGAAAAAGTCAAGGCTTAAATGTTTGGTGAGAACCGGTTAAAAGGTTTTAAAAACCAAACCGGTCACGGGTAGTTTTGTTGTTGTTCTTACAAGAGCCGCCACTTAGCTCGCTCTCTCTGTATCTCTTTCTCTCTTTCAATAAACCCAGAGCCGCCATGGATTCCGTCCGGCTTCCAACGGCTCCATCCTCTCTCCGTAGCCACATTCCCCTGCCTTCAAAACCAGTGATCGGAGTCACTCACTTCTCTCGATCTCGTATCCCAGTCGCTGTTTTGTCCCGAGACGACACATCTATGGCTCCACCGCCTCCAATGTCTCCTCTGCCACGTCTCAAGGTCTCTCCGAACTCGTTGCAGTACCCTGCCGGTTACCTCGGTGCTGTACCAGAACGTACGAACGATCCTCAAGACGGAAACATCGCTGAAGCTATGGAGTATTTGACGAATATACTGTCTACTAAGGTTTACGACGTCGCCATTGAGTCACCACTCCAACTTGCTAAGAAGCTTTCTAAGAGATTAGGTGTTAAAATGCTTCTTAAAAGAGAAGACTTGCAACCTGTAAGTTAATTAAAGCTTCTCCCTTTTTAAAAAATGATACATTTTTAAAGGTTGTAGATTTATACATTATGGTTGATTTGGCTGAATCATGTATGGAAATAGAGGTTACATTTGAGATTTATGTTCTTGGGACTGAGTGGTATCTGTATATGTGTTTTAGGTTTTCTCGTTTAAGCTTCGTGGAGCTTACAATATGATGGTGAAACTACCAGCAGATCAGTTGGCAAAAGGAGTTATCTGCTCCTCAGCTGGAAACCATGCTCAAGGAGTTGCGTTATCTGCTAGGAAACTTGGCTGCTCTGCTGTGATTTATATGCCTGAAACAACCCCAGAGATCAAGGTAATTTTCATTTTTTAAGGCTTTCTCTATATGTGTGTTGGATTATCTAGGAAGTTTAGTATCTGATGGTCTTGTGGGATTGAACACAGTGGAAATCTGTTGAGGAGTTGGGAGCAACGGTTGTTCGTAAGGGTGATACGTATGATGATGCACAAGCACATGCTAAGGAACGAGCTTTAGCAGAGGGTTTAACGTTTATACCTCCTTTTGATCACCCTGATGTTATTGCTGGACAAGGGACTATTGGGATGGAGATCACTCGTCAAGCTAAGGGTCCATTGCATGCTATATTTGTGCCAGTTGGTGGTGGTGGTTTAATAGCTGGTATTGCTGCTTATGTCAAGAGGGTTGCTCCCGAGGTACTCTTTCTACAGTGTCACCATGGTTCTGTTCTTGTTACTAACAGCTAGCTGAGACAAAATCTGACGGTTTCATTGAGAAATTGAGTTCCTTTTGTTGTCTAGATTTGTAGCTTCTGTTTCTTATTATGACTTCTGTGGGTTGTGCAGGTGAAGATCATTGGTGTAGAACCAGCTGATGCAAATGCAATGGCGTTGTCGCTGCATCACGGTGAGAGGGTGATATTGGACAAGGTTGGGGGTTTTGCAGATGGTGTTGCAGTTAAAGAAGTTGGTGAAGAGACTTTTCGTATAAGCAGAAATCTAATGGATGGTGTTGTTCTTGTCACTCGTGATGCTATTTGTGCATCAATAAAGGTACGGTACTATCCTTGATTCGTTATCTCTTATGTTATGGTGTTTCGCAATGTAGATAATTTGATACTTGTTTCTACAGGATATGTTTGAGGAGAAACGGAACATATTGGAACCAGCAGGGGCTCTCGCGCTCGCTGGAGCTGAGGCATACTGTAAATATTATGGCCTAAAGGACGTGAATGTCGTAGCCATAACCAGTGGTGCAAACATGAACTTTGACAAGCTAAGGATTGTGACAGAACTCGCAAATGTCGGAAGGCAACAGGAGGCTGTTCTTGCTACTCTCCTACCGGAAAAACCTGGAAGCTTTAAGCAATTCTGTGAACTGGTGTGTGTTTGGTATTATAGCATATAGAAGTTAATCCCATTACAGAGGGCATCTAATACAAAACATTGATGGGTGCAGGTTGGACCAGTGAACATAACCGAGTTCAAATATAGATGTAGCACAGAAAAGGAGGCTGTTGTATTATACAGGTAAGTCCCTTGGTGGAATTAACTTTTCTTTCCGAGTAGTTTATTTATCCTCAAATCCGCACAATTTGTGTGTACTGTTTGTCTAGTGTTGGAGTTCACACAGCCGATGAGCTCAAAGCACTACAGAATAGAATGGAATGCTCTCAACTTAAAACAGTCAATCTCACAACCAGTGACTTAGTGAAAGATCACCTGCGTTACTTGGTGCGTCCTTGATCGATTTCTCTGTGTGCTTAATTCTCCTTTATGATTACCACATTTCCGATTCATTTCCATTGGTTGATATGTGGAATCACACTTTATACATATCAAGATGGGTGGAAGATCAAGTGTTGAAGACGAGGTTCTATGCCGGTTCACCTTTCCCGAGAGACCTGGTGCTCTAATGAACTTCTTGGACTCTTTGAGTCCACGGTGGAACATCAGCCTTTTCCATTACCGTGGACAGGTTTGTTTCACAATTCACCATTTCCTCATAAAGATGTTTTAATGGAACTTTGAGTCTGGTGCTTACTATACAATCTTTCCTTGTTTTTAAAAAAAGGGTGAGACGGGCGCGAATGTGCTGGTGGGGATCCAAGTGCCCGAGCAAGAAATGGAGGAATTTAAAGACCGAGCGAACACTCTTGGATATGAGTACTTGTTGGTAAGTGATGACGACTATTTTCAGCTTCTGATGCACTGAGTTAGAAGCTGTGATGGATAACCTAAGAAGAAGAAGAAGCCAACAGAGTCTTCCTCCTGATTAGGTTGTTCTTGAGCTACTTTTGTCTGTTTTCACTCGTGTCTGTCTGTTTAGTCCGGGCCTCTGTCACCGTAGTAGTTGAGTGAGTAACGTTTATATTATTTGCTACGACCTCTCATCCCTATGTATAACTCTGTAGACCTTAACTGGTATACCTTTCGGTTTCACCAAGTAATTTGTGGCTAGCCTCCCAATAAAATAAATTAGTAGTTTTCTAGTGTTTTGAATATGTTATGCAGAGTTTGAAAAGACAACTACACTACTTTCTTCTGGTAGAGAATAAGATAAAAGAGAAAGTATGAGGTGTTAAAAGCAGAGGAGTGTAAAACGTAACTTTGCATCAAAAAGAAAGTTGTAGAAGTTTTTCAGTGAGGCAACAACGATTAGTAAAGTGTTTGTCTCTATCCAACTTTTTAGGCTCGGTTTACAGCCTAATCTTGTTCTGTTGAGTTTAAAGACTGGCAAAAAGTCACAATTGTTATTACACGGTTAACCAGATACTCTTTTTTTTTTTGGTTAATGTTTTTCTTTCTTTCTTTCTAAAACTTTAACTTCGTATATAAGTTAACTATTTTTATTCAAACCTTTTTAATAATGATTGATAAATGTATTTTTTTTATATTCAGATTTGTACTATGATTTAAATAAAAAGTTGTGAATATTTTTAAGACTGAACTCTATATGATTATTATTGTTGGTGTTATAATAGTGTGTGATAAACATATGTTGATTTGCACACATAAAAAAAACATATAAATTTAGTTACAAATGTTGAATCATTTAAGAATAAAAATCTAATGAGAAAATGTAGGTTGGGATTGGATTTAAATGTCAGAAAGAAAGAAAAGAAAAACAGTGGCCAAAAGAAACAAAAGGCAGCTCCATTGTTTTGTCCAAAACCAGCCCCTTGGTTTAGTTTTAGACCTTCGTTTGTAATCCCAAAAAGGAAACAAAATTTTTTATAAAAAAAATAAAACCAAAAACCATGGGCAGTTTTCAGATGGGTATCCCTTTCCCCCAAAACCATCTGCTCTCCTTTTCCTCTGTATGTATATTTACCCTCTCTCTCTCCTCCTCCTCCTTTTGACTCCCCAAATCCTAAAACCGCTTCACAAAAATCTACTTCTACAACATAAACTATCATAACTTCATAAGTAAGAAGAAGTCGAAGATACTATTTATTACAAATTCTTGTCGGAATTCTCTTACTTGGTCGGGAATTCGAATTCGTTCGCATCTTTTAATTGGGGTTTATGAGAATTCTCGAAATCTGGGGTTGATTCTCTTATCTTATCTACAATTTGTTGCAAAAATTTTCAATTTTTTTTTTTCCCAATTTAGGGTTTTCAGAGTTTTGATGGAATCGAATGTGATGTTTTCTGGGTTTAGCCCAAGAATGCTAAGCTTAGAAATGCCCCAAAACCCACAAAACCCAACAGTTCATCAATTCCAGCATCCTCATCCTTACACCAACTCCAACGATCAGCAAACTCAGCCACCGATTAAACAACCTTTATACCCACCATACCCCTCATCAGCTCCTCCTTCTAAACCCAAACAATTATCACCCATCAGCGGCGGTTGCAACGGAGACGACGAAGATCGCGGTTCAGGTTCCGGGTCGGGTTGTAACCCGGAAGACAGCGCGGGAACCGACGGAAAGAGGAAACTTTCACAGTGGCATAGGATGAAATGGACGGACACGATGGTTAGGCTTCTGATCATGGCAGTGTTTTACATCGGCGACGAAGCTGGTTTAAACGATCCTATCGATGTCAAGAAAAAGAGTAGCGGCGGTGGAGGCGGCGGTGGCGGAGGAGGAGGAGGGATGTTGCAGAAGAAAGGGAAGTGGAAGTCAGTGTCGAGAGCTATGGTGGAGAAAGGCNGAGTTTGAAAAGACAACTACACTACTTTCTTCTGGTAGAGAATAAGATAAAAGAGAAAGTATGAGGTGTTAAAAGCAGAGGAGTGTAAAACGTAACTTTGCATCAAAAAGAAAGTTGTAGAAGTTTTTCAGTGAGGCAACAACGATTAGTAAAGTGTTTGTCTCTATCCAACTTTTTAGGCTCGGTTTACAGCCTAATCTTGTTCTGTTGAGTTTAAAGACTGGCAAAAAGTCACAATTGTTATTACACGGTTAACCAGATACTCTTTTTTTTTTTGGTTAATGTTTTTCTTTCTTTCTTTCTAAAACTTTAACTTCGTATATAAGTTAACTATTTTTATTCAAACCTTTTTAATAATGATTGATAAATGTATTTTTTTTATATTCAGATTTGTACTATGATTTAAATAAAAAGTTGTGAATATTTTTAAGACTGAACTCTATATGATTATTATTGTTGGTGTTATAATAGTGTGTGATAAACATATGTTGATTTGCACACATAAAAAAAACATATAAATTTAGTTACAAATGTTGAATCATTTAAGAATAAAAATCTAATGAGAAAATGTAGGTTGGGATTGGATTTAAATGTCAGAAAGAAAGAAAAGAAAAACAGTGGCCAAAAGAAACAAAAGGCAGCTCCATTGTTTTGTCCAAAACCAGCCCCTTGGTTTAGTTTTAGACCTTCGTTTGTAATCCCAAAAAGGAAACAAAATTTTTTATAAAAAAAATAAAACCAAAAACCATGGGCAGTTTTCAGATGGGTATCCCTTTCCCCCAAAACCATCTGCTCTCCTTTTCCTCTGTATGTATATTTACCCTCTCTCTCTCCTCCTCCTCCTTTTGACTCCCCAAATCCTAAAACCGCTTCACAAAAATCTACTTCTACAACATAAACTATCATAACTTCATAAGTAAGAAGAAGTCGAAGATACTATTTATTACAAATTCTTGTCGGAATTCTCTTACTTGGTCGGGAATTCGAATTCGTTCGCATCTTTTAATTGGGGTTTATGAGAATTCTCGAAATCTGGGGTTGATTCTCTTATCTTATCTACAATTTGTTGCAAAAATTTTCAATTTTTTTTTTTCCCAATTTAGGGTTTTCAGAGTTTTGATGGAATCGAATGTGATGTTTTCTGGGTTTAGCCCAAGAATGCTAAGCTTAGAAATGCCCCAAAACCCACAAAACCCAACAGTTCATCAATTCCAGCATCCTCATCCTTACACCAACTCCAACGATCAGCAAACTCAGCCACCGATTAAACAACCTTTATACCCACCATACCCCTCATCAGCTCCTCCTTCTAAACCCAAACAATTATCACCCATCAGCGGCGGTTGCAACGGAGACGACGAAGATCGCGGTTCAGGTTCCGGGTCGGGTTGTAACCCGGAAGACAGCGCGGGAACCGACGGAAAGAGGAAACTTTCACAGTGGCATAGGATGAAATGGACGGACACGATGGTTAGGCTTCTGATCATGGCAGTGTTTTACATCGGCGACGAAGCTGGTTTAAACGATCCTATCGATGTCAAGAAAAAGAGTAGCGGCGGTGGAGGCGGCGGTGGCGGAGGAGGAGGAGGGATGTTGCAGAAGAAAGGGAAGTGGAAGTCAGTGTCGAGAGCTATGGTGGAGAAAGGCTTCTCTGTTTCACCGCAACAGTGTGAAGACAAGTTCAATGATTTGAACAAAAGGTACAAGAGAGTTAACGACATCCTCGGTAAAGGCATAGCTTGTCGTGTCGTTGAGAATCAAGGGTTGTTAGAGAGTATGGATCATCTGACTCCCAAGTTGAAAGATGAAGTCAAGAAGCTGCTTAACTCTAAGCATCTCTTCTTTAGAGAGATGTGTGCTTATCACAACAGTTGTGGTCATCTCGGTGGTCATGACCAGCAGCAGCCACCGCAACAGAATCCGGTTTCGGTTCCGGTTCCGGTTCAGCTGAACTGTTTTCATGCGGCGGAAGCGGGGAAAATGGCGAGAACTGCGGAGCGTGGGGAGGTGGAGGTAGAGTCGGATATGGCGGAGGATTCGGAGTCGGAGTCGGAGATGGAGGAAACAGAGGAGGAGGAAGAAGAAGAGACGAAGAAGAAGCGGAGGAAGGTATTGACGACGGCGGTGAAGCGGTTGAGGGAAGAAGCAGTGCGTGTAATGGAAGATGTTGGGAAGAGCGTGTGGGAGAAGAAAGAGTGGATGAGGAGAAAGATGTTGGAGGTAGAGGAGAAGAAGATTGGGTATGAGTGGGAAGGTGTTGAGATGGAGAAGCAGAGAGTGAAGTGGTTGAGATATAGGAGCAAGAAAGAGAGAGAGATGGAGAAAGCTAAGCTTGATAATCAGAGACGGAGGCTTGAGACGGAGAGGATGGTTTTGATGTTACGGCGGAGTGAGATTGAGTTGAATGAGTTACAACAGTCTTCGGCTAAACGGGTTGACCCGAGTTCCACCGCCACCAGATGATGTTGATTAATGATGTGTTTATTAGTGTTTTAGGATTTGGTGTTTTTGGACTTAGATTTGTAACTTTTTAGTTTTTTTTTCCTAGTGTTACTTGTTAGGATTCAGACAGTATTAATGAGCATATTAAAATCAGTTCATTTGGTAAAGTGGAAGGAAACATACTTTGTTGGCAAAAAAGAAGTCTTTTAAATCAGCAAATTGATTAGCACAACATGTGGAGATTCGATTAGAGAGCTAAATGTGGAGGATGCGGATATAGACAGTACGTTAAATTTGGTAAGCAACACATACAAACCGTTTAAAATTAGAAAGAAAAAAAAAATCAGATCACACCCGGTGGGACTCGAACCCACAATCCCTTGATTAGAAGTCAAATGCCTTATCCATTAGGCCACGGGTGCTTTTGTTATTAGGCTATTGAGATATATATAAGACTAAGATCAATAAAATTACAAACAATAAAAATTAAGGTTAGCACACCCGGTGGGACTCGAACCCACAATCGCTTGATTAGAAGTCAAACGCCTTATCCATTAGGCCACGGGTGCTAATCGTTTTTATCTTAAAAAACAAAGAATTAAATTGGCAAACTACACACGTCGTGACCTTTTTCCCTGGTCATTAAACTACACGTCGAGACTACTGGTACTGGTAGTAGGGAGTTTTCTTTTCTTTATTCTTGTAATTCAACAAGATTTTTGTGGATAAAGTGTAAAAATATCTGTAAGAAGAATTGATTTTCAATACTTAAAGTGAAAGTTTAGGCTAGTTTGAAATGTCTTCTCCCAACGTCAATAATGTGAGAAAGATGTGAGATGATTACATCATATCCATATCACTGTACCCGGTTGTTTGAGCCGAGAATATATTTTGCACATGTTTCTTGAACCGCCGACAGTAGGATTCAATGAGCAATTCAAGATTTAATGAAACTATGGGCCTGTTCGTTTGCCTGTCGCCAGCGACAAAAACGAGCGATAGCGACAGAAAGTTGTTCGTTTACCTGTTGCTAGTTTAGCGACCAGTCGCAGCGACTGTCGCCAGTGATCAGCGATCGTAATTTTCAGTCGCTAAAATTTTCAGCGACTGTCGCCAACGATCAGCGATCAGTCGCTAAAACTAGTCGCTGGATCCAGCGACAGGCAAACGAACAACAGAGCTACCAAGAAAAATAATTAAAAAAAAAATTGATAAATTAAATATGATCAAAATTAAAATTAATTAAATAAAAATATCACTACGTATAGTTATTAAAATTAAACTAAATCTAAGTAAATAAAATAAAAAAAAATAATTTGAATATATTTAAATAAAATTCTAAAAAAATCAATTATAAACAAATTAAATTTAACAATATTAAAATGAATAAATTAAAAATAAAATTCAAATTAATTATTTAAAAATATGTAAATATGTTTTTAATTTATTTTCATGGCTATATGTAATTTGTTTTTTAAAATAAAAATATAAATTATCAAAAATTAAGTTTTATTAATTTTTAAAAAAAATATATGGTATTTAGTCGCAGCGACAGGCAAACGAACAATTTAGCAACAGTTTCTAGCAATAGTTGTTACAGTCGCTAGCGACAGACAAACGAACAACATATGCTATCGCTGAAATCTGTCGCTGGTCGCTGGTCGCTGGTCGCTGTCGCTGGATCCAGCGACAAGAAAACGAACAGGCCTTACATGTTTTCATATTGGAAGAGCATATAAGATCAACAAATAGCGTGAAACCAACCGTATTTTGAAATTGCTTTTTAAGACCTAACAGTTTTCGTCTAATTAAATTTGTAGTTTTGTCCAAATACGAATTATGTTACCAAAGTTGAGCACAAACACTCCCGTCATTAAATTATGGCAAGTTTTAATTTGTCCTTGAACAAATGCTGGCAAGTTGACAACGTGATTATACACAGTGGGACTGGGACACGATATATGACTCACAACTTTCATGTTGGTCGAGGATCAATAAGTCATACAATATCAATCCAACGACCAAAATGAAATCTTGTTGTATATGACATAAGACTCGTTCACCATTTCAAGGAATCATACTAATATCTAAAATTGAAAGGACGACATCGGACTAAACTAATTTTTGCAGATGTAAATGTTGTAACACTTTTTTCTAACGTTTTAAATTGATAGTACTAATGACGGTAACGGAAGCCGATACTCGGCACATATAGATAATGGTTACGAGATGTAACGCTTCTCATGTTCTGTTTCCATTGGCTAAGAGTTGGATACTTGGGTTTACGGTTACGATTTACGACTTGGTGGGGGTTTTTTAATTTTCGGTTTTGTGAAACTTGAAATAAAATCACACGCAATTTGGTTTGGTTCGTATTTTTCAAAAACATTCGTTTTCTTTTGGCATTAACATGTATTTTTACAACACAACACTCTTAATTATGATATTAGTCAATGAACACAATGTAGATCATGTTTAAACTTTATCTCTAAAAAATAATTCAATAGAGAAGCATATACTATCAACATAACACGAATTAGATGTCATACTATTCATGTAAAATAAAAAGCTACTAAGAAAGTTGAATTAAATGTCATTTGTGTTTAATTTAACCAAACCGAATCAAGTTTGGTTCGGTTTGGTTTGGCTGATTAAGCATTTTTTAATTTTTTATTCCCCAACCCTTACCACTGCCTAACGGAGCCGTTTTGTGACGGCCCATCCCCTTTTACACTAGTTCACGTCTTGACGCCTTCTTCTTCCGTTTCTTCGTCCTCTCGCCGCTAATTAACGCCGTCTCTGGTTCCACCGCCGCCGTGTAACCCTAACGGTATCTTTAATGGCGTCGTGTGATGACGATTTCTCTCTACTTGGAGACGATCAATCAAACCCTAATCAACATCAGCATCACCACCATCACCAAGTTCTTCATCACACACCGTACGCTCCTAGACGATTCACCCCGAAGCCATCGAACCAGATCCATTTGTCGCATCACCACCAGAGGAACGGCGACGAGGACGACGAGAACGATGTCGTTGTAGAGGCTTCCTCCGCTTTTCACGGTGTCAATCCTTTCGTGGCGGACGAAAATTCGAATCCGTATGATGATAATAATAACGCAGCTGTCGACGAAGACGAGGATCTCGATGCGGACAGATCCAGAATCGGAGGTGCTCGTCTAGAGAAGAGGCAGAGTCAGGAGGAGCTTAGTGACGGAGGAACAACGAATGGTGGTGAGACCACTCCTTATGGTAGCTTTAAACGGCCGAGGACGTCGTCTTCCTCTGCTAGTGAGTACAGGAAGGATAGAGAAGAGTGGAGCGATGCGGCGATCGCGTGTTTGTTAGATGCGTATTCGGATAAGTTCACACAGCTTAACCGAGGGAATCTGCGGGGAAGGGATTGGGAAGATGTTGCTTCATCGGTGAGTAAGAGGTGTGAGAAGCTGAGTAAGAGTGTAGAGCAGTGTAAAAACAAGATCGATAATCTCAAGAAGAGGTATAAGCTAGAAAGGCATAGGATGAGTGGTGGAACATCATCTAGCAACTGGCCTTGGTTTAAGAAGATGGAAGATATTGTGGGAAATTCATTGGCGATGAAAGGTGCGTCGGATGAAGATAGAAGTGGCAGCTCAATGGGGAATCCTGTGAAGCCAGCTAGGAGGTAATGCAGAAAACGATCACTAGCATCATCCCTGTTGTATTGTGTGCTTGCCCTCTTGTGAATTTGAAAGTTTTTGGCTTTGTATTCTTGTTTCAGGTATCCCTTGGTAACTTATAACCCTCCAGTTCAGATAAGTAACGTCAAACCCAAGGCTACTACTTCACACCCTAGATGGCGAAGAGTGGTTCTGAAAATCAGTGGGGCAGCTCTTGCTTGCACGGGTCCTAATAACATAGATCCAAAGGTTTCTTCCAGACTTGATTATCTTTTTTCATTGCAATATTTTCATTATTTGGGTCAGCATTAAATTCTCTTCTTTGTTATTTAGGTAATCAATCTGATAGCCAGGGAAGTTGCAATGGCTTGTCGTCTTGGTGTAGAGGTAATACTTAGTTCGAGACTGTTAGTGTTTTTATCCTTTCTTGGACAAATGGTAATTTTAGTTTGTTTCTTCCAGGTAGCGATAGTTGTTGGGAGTCGGAACTTTTTTTGTGGCAGCACATGGATAACTGCTACTGGTCTGGATAGAACCACTGCATATCATATCAGGTTGGTCAAAATATTTCAGTAGCTTTTGCCTGCAGAATGTATTGTGCTTTGTCTAAAGTATGATTGCTGTAGTATGATAATTGAACTGGCTAATTTATCTACTATTTTGGTGGGTTATGTTTTCATATAGATTCATTGTGGTCTGAAAACATTATTTTTAGTGTTCTCACAGATCTGTTGTTTTTTTCATCATACAAATGGTCTTACATATCATCATTGCCAAAACATCCTTGCACTTAGCAGCATATTTGTATTGTCTTACTATATTTATCGACATCTTAGAGATTGTTGTTCAGATCAACAAGTCTAAAGTTCTCTTTTCGTGGAGATTGGCTGTTCAGGTCAACAAATTTGTATTGTCTTAGTAATATATCAAGGAATTAGAGATTCAGATCAACAAATGTATGTTCTGTTTTGGTGGAGATAGGTTGTTCTGCTCACCAAATCTTTGTTGTGTAACAGTATGATGGCTTCTGTGATGAATTCTGCTTTACTTCAATCATCTCTAGAGAAAATAGGGGTTCAGGCACGATTACAAACTGCAATATCGGTTCAAGGTGTCGGGGAGCCTTACAATCGTCAACGAGCCACCAGACATCTAGATAAGGGAAGAGTGGTAATATTTGGTGGCATAGGTGCAACGCTTGGAAATCCACTTTTATCATCTGATGCATCTGCAGCCCTTCGAGCTATAGACAGTACAACTCTTTTACTCCCTCTTAGTGTTCCTTACTGCACTAACTTAAATCAACTTAGAATCATATACTTCTCTCTCGATCAGTAACTGGTTCTAAGTCCTAACGTAAAATCTCTGCCTTGCACATTATCAGTTAATGCGGAGGCAGTGGTGAAAGGAACAAACGTTGATGGTGTTTATGACTGTCATTCACAAGATAGTAATGTGACATTCGAGCATATAACATTTCAGGATTTGGCTTCTAGAGGTCTTACATCAATGGATACAATGGCCCTTAACTTCTGTGAAGAGAACAGCCTTCCAGGTCAGATCTCTCTCTCTCTCTCTCGCTTATCATGGTTACCAATTTTCAGCTACTCAGTTGAAGACTTAGAATAGACAGTGGGATATAAATGGCTAAACCTAGTGATTATAGAATTTGTCTTCGGAATCCAATGGTAAACATGTAGGTATTCCTTAGGTTTGATATCACCTCACTTATTGTAGGCCACTCAGAGGTAGACAATTTAACTAATGATTTACTCTAGATGTGGAGAACTCTAGAATCCTGATTTCACTGGGTTCGTACTAAAATCAAATACTTAGGCCAGTGATGATTGCTTAGCACTGAGATGATAAAATCAAATATTAAGAATGTAAAGTACTGATCCTTCTTTGTCTGGGTTATATATAATACAGTGGTGGTATTTAACTTTCTGGAAGCTGGGAACATCACAAAGGCGTTATGCGGAGAACAAGTTGGTACTTTGATCGATAGAAACGGGAGGGGAGTGAGTTAGTAGTACGTATACGTGTCTTCTTCATTCGTAAGGCTTCTGTAACTTTATAAACTCGTTCTTAAGTAATTATATTTCATAGAGATGAGTTGACAAACTAAAGGAGAGTCTCTTAGCTCTTCTTCACTTGGAGTTGCTCTCCTTTCACGAATTTTTATTTTTGTTTTCTTAGCAGCATCTGAGTTGAGTTAACTCTGCAGTTGTATGTATATTCCTTTCGTTATAATATTAATTTATATTGATGTCGTTCGTATCTATATATAATAAATGTGATCATGATGTAAAAGAAAAAGCACGATGTGCGTCTCTATCCTAAGCACATGTACGGGTCGTCGAACGGATAATTACGACATTTGTTAGATAATTAAAGCAAAAAATAGAAAGAAAATATAGTAAAAAAAAAAAGAGACGTTTCCGTAAGCTACGAGAAAGACAACGTAGTCGCTAGAACGTTCGTCACGTATATATGTCTCCTCCCTTCTTATCCACTCTTCACTCTCTATATTATATAAACAAACACTCTTCAGTCCTATTGAATTAGCAAACTATTGTGATCATCATCATACTTGAATCGTTTTAAGATGCAGGCTGTATCGGTTGACGAAACCAAAAACACGGTGGTGCTACGAGCGCAGCACCAGAACGAGGAAGGTCGGAAAGCTGTTGACAAGTTCGAATTGAAGACTCGTAATCCGGAGACAATCAAGAGCGTCGAGCGGAAGCTGATGGAGAAAGGTGTCCAGCGGATGGATCGTCATCCTTCAGACGGGGTTCCTCTCAGGCGTCCGCCGTCAAAGTCAGGTCACGGTGGGAAGTATACGTGGGAGGGACCGGATCGGATGGAGGATTACGAGATGCAGCCAGATCCGGCGGCTATGGATGAAGGGGATCCTAACTACGATGAGGAACAGTTTAAGAAGAATCTCGATGATGACGTGGCGGTGGATCTTGTGAAAGGAGAGGTTGAGGTGGCCAAGGAGGCTCCGGCTGGTGTGGCTAGAGTTGAGGTTGATCCTCGCTTAGTCAGTCCTTGAGTGTTTTGAGGTTGTTGGAGGAAGGAAGGAAAATGTTGGGGCCAATGTGAGAGAGAAAAATGTTGGGGGCCAATGTGGAATTTTTAATTTCTTGTTGTGATGACTTGTAATGTTTTCGGTGCTGGAACTTATCTCTGTAAAAAAACAATAATTGATCTGTTTGCATTGAAAATTCAACAGTCGGTGGTTTTTTTCATTATTTAGTGCTTTGAACAGTTTTGTTGCCATTATCCACAACAACACTGAAGTTAGGTCTGTTCTGATAAATATATCTGTGTATATAATATGAACAAACACGCCAAGTGTCCTCTCTACTTTAGTGACATGTACATAGTGTAGTGCGGGCAAGTCCCCAAGTATACGCATAGATTCAACACTAGATAGACAAACTATATTAAATTCACACGACAACGACAGAGGGAAACAAAAAATCTTGGAGAAATAATATTTAAAAGAGAAAAAAATGCAGGCTGTGGGGTTCGTACCCACGCGCACTTATGTGCAGAAGAACTTAAGTCTTCCCCCTTAACCTCTCGGGCAAACCTGCGCTGATGAGTAAATCTTTCATTTTCTATTAATATATACATTTTTTTATATAAGTATGGTCTGAGGAAATCGGCCCAACCATAGCTCCACACCGAAACATATAGGCCCAATTACAAATGGATTCATATTTGCAACAGGTTTTTCATCTTTTTTTTTTTCGCAAGTTATACGCATGGATTCGTGTAATAATCACCTTATCCAGTTATCTGTTTGCATTAATCTGAAGGATTCACTTAAAAATAAACAGCAGTTTAGAAATGTACAAAAGTCAACAAAACAACTCCATTGTGTATAGAGCCTAGTGTTTTGTTTCGTCTTTGATTCCAGTCACTTCTACTTGGAAAATTTTAATGGACGTTAGGCCCAAATTGATCCACCACTCGCTTATATTATTGACGGCGTTAAAACGGTTAATAAACGGAAACGTAGACACGTGATTTTTATTGTTTACGGTTTGGTCATGCGGTTCTCCTCCTCCTTCTTATTCCACTTGCGCAGAGACCCTCCGACAACAGAATGCAGCATTTAATCTCAAATGACCATTATACCCCTTTCTCTCTATAGCCTTTTTGTTTTTCTTCTTCTTTTTGGTATTTTGTCTTTTTAAAAAAAAAAAAAATTGCGTGTGGAAAATGATCTCTTTCTTACTGTTATTTGTGGATTACATTACTGTTTTTTCCTAATTGTACTTTTTACTTCTGCTTTTCTATTTCTGGTACATTGCATTATCTTTTTTAAATAAAGATAAGATTAAACCACATTAGTGTAAAAAAAAGTTATGGGAAGAGAAATAAAAATAAGATTCTCTTTACTCAAGTGAAGAAAAAAAAAAAGAATAAGAAGCAAGTGGTCCACAAGAAAAAGCTCACGTACTCATATACAGTTTTTTAGTAATTTTGATCGTGCAGTAATTTTGTGACAATGAGTTTATTTATCAGTTTTATAAAAATCTGACTAGTTTTCTTTTTGTTGACTATGCAACACTCTCCTCTGTAACACTGGTCGTTAGTTTTAGTCCTACCGAAAAGATAGTATAGTGGTGTGTGGAACTGTGGATACTGTTAGCTTTAATTTAAGAATACTTAAGACCTATTCTCTACTATACCTCAACTTAGTTTACGAATGCTATAATTAACTAGGTCAATTATGTTAGTAGAGTCAATCTAGCCACTAAACTGACTTACATAAATTTACAACAAATTGACAATACAATTTTCGTAATAACTAAAGTATCTAACATCAATTAGTATTTTCAAATTTGAAACTGATACTAGATTACATTGTTGTAGTATCAGATATATATTTGATTTTTTTCAAACAATGAACCAAACAGTAAATCTTTGTTTCTTTTGTAATTTTTTTTTTTTTTTTTTTTACTTAAATTTTGTCACTAAACTATTTTTTGTGAACTAGGACTCATAACGGTTAAATATTTTGTAAACTTTGCCGCGTGTCATATTCTTGTAAATTATAAATATACTTATCTCAAAATTTTGAATATAAAACTTTCTTATCTTCAAACTTTATAACGGTCATTAGAAACCAGTCAAAGTTTTGGATTGTTGTAAGAAAATGATAAGAATGTGTTTAATGGATACGACACGTGCCAAATTCTTGTAAATTACAGCTGTGATACTAAAACTTATTCAACTTTTGAATTTAAAACTTTCTTATTTTCAAATTTTTATTAGTCTCTAAAATCTGTCAAAATTTAAAATTGTTATGAGAAAATGATAAGAATGTGTTTAATGGATAAGACGCGTGCCAAATTTTTGTAAACTACAGCTATGATACTACAACTTATTCAACTTTTGAATTTAAAACTTTCTTATTTTCAAAATTTCTATTGGTCACTAAAAATCAGTCAAGATTTTTAATTGTTATTAGAAAATGATAAGAATGTGTTTAATGGATACGACGCGTGCCAAATTCTTGTAAACTACAGCTGTGATACTAAAACTTATTCAACTTTTGAATTTAAAACCTTCTTATCTATAAAATTTTTATTGGTCACTAAAAATCAGTCAAAGTTTTAATTTGTTATAAGAAAATAATAACAATGTATTTAATAGATACAGACGCGTGCCAATTTTTTGTAAACTATAGCTTAAAAAATCTTTATTTAGTTAATAAAAATCCCTAAATTTTAACTACATTATGGTATGCATATCTCAATTCTCAAATGGAGTAACTAATATGAAGAATTGAATCTGCAAAAAGAAATAAAGGATTTGTATTATAGAGAAAAACAAAGGACTGGATTTGCAATAAACGATAAAGTAAACTTCATGGATATATATAGTCTTCCCTCTAGCTCTCTCTCCATACACTATTCTCATAAATTTTTGTCTTGACTCTGAAACTCCAAAGACTTGGACTCTAGCTTACTTGGCTTCTTCTTTTTCTCTCTGGTAAGTCTCTCCTGCAACTTCAAGCTCTCATTTTCAGATTGTTTTCTTTATTTTCGAATCAAACCTCTATTCTTCCTTTCAGTTGAACGAACATTAGAATTAAAACATTTTGAGGAAGCTTCACCTACCACAAAATAATCAAATTCATTTTCTTTGTATTCACAGGCAAAAGAAGAGGAGAAATGATCTGGTTTAACAACATGCCTAAACCAGACATGCAACACAATCTACAGCCCGAACCAAATAGGTTTTACTTTCGCCACTACTGCTTTTTAAGTGATTTACTCTGTTCTTCTGAAAATTTCCATATATTTTGGTGATTCTGTTTTGTGTAAACTGTGCATAAGGAAGAAAACAAATCAGATATCTTTCACTGTTTAGCAACAAAGGAAAATTTTGATGAACTGGTTTTGGCTGTGTTATCTTTGTGGGACACTGCAATTTTTTTTTTTTTTTTTGGTTATTTTATACTTTATATGGGAAGATGTGAAGTGGAATTGTTTATTTATTGATCATTCGCAGGAGGAGGCTTAGTCTTGAAATACCTGGGCTGTCTAATATGTCTTGTACAGAAATATTGGCTCTGGCTAATAACACAGATGCGTACGGCACAAGTTCATCAGTTGGTGCATCATCATCATCACTTAGCACTCAGTACTCGATGGATTCTTGGATTAATAGCTGGAGGATGGAGTATAATCCGTTGTTTTCAAACTCTGAATCCTCCCTTGGGATAAATACAGGCATTCCTGGACAAAGAACAATGCCAACACAACAATGTGAGTAAACCTGAATTTTGTAGGATTTTTTTGATGAAATTGTCATGTTGCAGCATAGTATAGTGAAGAGTTAGATGGTTTGCTTTGTGAATTTTGACATATTTGGAGAATAGATTTAGACTGGACCTTTAAGTCAAAGTAGGTGTGTCTATGTGTTGATATATAATGTAAAGAGTCTAAATGAGTAATCTATTAGCTGATGAAAGTTAAAAAAAAAGGCATATTGTAGTAAGCTCTTAGTGAGGTTTCATAACATGAATTCTATTTTTTTTCCTGATGTCTTATCTTTGTCTTGGTGAACGACAGATGATGTGTCAACTCAACAGAGGTTTCTTTGTGACCTTATTCTTACACCTGAAGAGATGATGAGCACCAGTCTGCGACCAACAGAAGCTGAGTTTCCTCCAATCACATTAGAAAGGCCAGCCAGAATGTTAGTTGAAACAGACCATGAGCCTCACGACCCTATCAAGAAGTCTATCCTTGAAACTGGATCTCGTGTAGGAGTAAAGAGAGGAAGACCACGAAATAATGAGAAAGGACAGCTGAAAACACCGGCATCGAAGAAAAAAAAGATCAGACCAAAGGTTGTTGGTGAAGGCAAAACAAACAAAGCCTCATCATCTAAACCAAGGGTTAAAAAATCCTCTGCTGCTACTGCTACTCCTGCTCCTGCTCCTCCACCTGCTGCTACTGCTGCTTGTGGTCTAGATTTCCCTTCAGAAGGTCACACTCGCGGGGAAGGACCAACCGATAGAACACTTGTGAAGCAGAGTCCAAGAGACCCTACAACAAGCCAAATCAATGCAAGGGTACTAGACCTGCAGTGGCGACGCCAATGTTCACAAGGTTTTGTCAACACACAAGCACTTTCAATATCAAATAGTTTCCTAGAAGATTTCTAACTTTTGGAATCAATACTAACTCTTACACAAAATGCAGGTACATCATTTGCTGACATGTGGGAAAGAAGTTCGACAATTGATGCCATCACTAAGCTGTTTGACGAGCTAAACATCAACATAGAGGGTCTTTGCCTTCCACATAATAGAGAAACCGCACTCACTCTATACAAAAAGACATATGAAGAGCAACAGGCATTGGTGAAGTATAGCCAGAAGCAGAAACCGAAAGTACAATTGGATCCTGTGACCAATCGAGTCTGGAAACTCTTGATGCGGAGTATCCACAACAACGGTGTTGATGGAGCAGATGAGAAAACACGTAAATGGTGGAAAGAGCAGATAAACATGCTTTGTGGCCTAATAAGCTCGTTCATTGATCAAATGCGTAGAGTCCAAGGTACTATTTTTTTTTATTTAACTTGCTTAGTGGCTTGAGTTTTTTAAACCTAAGTTCACTTTTGTATACTGCAGGGGATAGAACTTTCTCACCTTGGAAAGGATCGGTTGTGGATTCAGTAGTGGGAGTTTTCCTCACCCAGAATGTTGCAGATCATTTATCAAGGTAAATGCATTCAAGAGATTTGTAATAAACAGAGGATATGTGCAACATGAATGGTTTCATAATTATCAACTTCTTCTCTCGTGCAGTTCTGCATATATGGATCTAGCTGCTGCGTTTCCTCTCGACTGTAACTTCAACAAGAGATCATCTCCTGAAGAGTGGGGAAGTTCAGTAACTCATGAAACAATGATGAATCCAAGAATTCGCAATCCAAATTGCGTCATTATAGAGGAGATTGATGATGATGATGATGAGCATGGCACTGATGCTGTTTGTAGTCAGGGACCCTCCAAAATGAGTGAGAGCTTCATCAGTTCTACAAACCAATCAACAATGATGCTGCAAGATCCATTTAACACAAGTTTGGTGAGTGAGCAAGTTGATTCCAAAATGGTGAAAGGCAAAGGCCATTTACCAAACACGGGTGGTCTTTCTATGGTGTCGTATACTTCTTCTCATTTCAACCTAAATGAATTACCACCTGAAGTAGAGAGTTGTGATTCATTCATAAACAATGACTATGAAGAAAGTCAAGTTCAACATATGTCCAGCCATCAACAAGAACTGGAGAGTACCCTTCATGCACAAGACCAGGAACAGAACACAAGAACAGAGGACGTGCAGAAGAAGAAACCAACCACTTCTAGACCAGTAGGTCGACCGCGCAAAAACAAGGTAGATGAATCCTCATCAAACAAAAAGGCAAAGGAACCAGCAAAGAGCAAGCCAGAGGACACATTTGACTGGGATATTTTAAGAAAGGAAGCAGAAAGTGGTGGCAAAAAGAGAGAGAAAACAGAAAGAACAAGGGATACAGTTGATTGGGAAGCTGTTCGATGTGCAGACGTCAACAAAATCGCTAATATAATCATAAAACGAGGGTTTAACAACCTGCTTGCCGGAAGAATCAAGGTTTGACAAATTTAATAAAAGTTTTTTTCTTGTGCTATGTATCTAAAATATACAATCTAACAAGGTGAAATTTGACTTTGGAAATTGGACAGGCCTTCTTAAACAGACTGGTGGAAGATCATGGAAGCATTGACTTGGAGTGGCTAAGAGATGTTCCCCCTGACAAAGCCAAGTAAGAAAATTATTTACAACGCTTAATGTTATATAATAGATATAGCCGATGCTTCAAAAACATGCATGGGTGATGACAAGTGACTGCTAATGGTTGCAGGGAGTATCTACTAAGCATAAACGGATTAGGGTTGAAAAGTGTTGAGTGTGTTAGACTTCTGTCATTACACCAGGTTGCGTTCCCGGTAAGTTAGCGAAGAACACTCTACTCTAATGAAATGTGCAATAGAGAGATCAAAAGTTACATATTTTAAAATGCAGGTTGACACCAATGTCGGACGCATAGCTGTAAGACTAGGATGGGTTCCTTTACAGCCACTGCCTGACGAGCTGCAAATGCATCTTCTAGAACAGTAAGTAATTCTTTTGAAAGATTTTTCTTTAATGATGAAAGGAACATGATACATTTCAATAAGTAAGCCGTTTTCTTTTCAGGTATCCTGTATTAGATTCTGTTCAAAGGTATTTATGGCCACGCCTCTGCAAGCTGGACCAGAAAACGTTGTAAGTAGAGATATTTGTTTTTGCTTAGCTCTAGATCCTTGAACTTATCTGAATAACGCTACTGTATAATACAATTCTAGGTATGAGCTGCATTATCACATGATTACGTTCGGCAAGGTAACTCAAATATATCTCATTTGTTTTCTTCTGTCACAAAACTTGTTCTGTTTATGGAATGGTAACATCTTAAAGTGACTCTTCCGATTTTACAGGTCTTTTGCACAAAAATAACACCCAATTGCAATGCATGTCCAATGAAAGCGGAGTGCCGACATTACGCTAGTGCACAAAGGTTATTATACCCACAAAATTCTATAGTTACTTGATACTAAGATTTTTGTGTCTCCTAGCAGGTTCAATTAACCTTAA